>NW_027069550.1:874666-883447 GCF_002906115.3 Quercus suber | reverse complement strand
TCAGAAGTTTCTTGAACTAGTGCAACCCATATTTAAGCTTGTTATTGGGTTTTTACTAAATTCAAATGACTATTGTGTTTACATGTTTGATGAGAAGATAAGATATATAAACTTCTTGTTACAGTCTCAAACTTATAAGTTAAAAAAGTGTCATTTAGGAATTCTACATAGATTGCAAGCTAGTGCTGAAACCATTCAATGTTAAAGATATTTTGGACATAAGCCACACAGTGAAAGGAGAATGAATGTAAGGATTGAAGGGTAGGATATGTTATTGAGATTTTGAATTGTATGATAAATGATGGGTATGATTTTGATTCCAAGATTTGTTCTTTGATATTGAGAACTTAGTATGAACAGGAGTGTTTGTGTGGTTTTGAGGTAATGGGGTTTGTGAAAAGAACGAAAGTTTTTGGTTTTTGTCCTGGGATAATGGAGTACTCTAATATGATAAGGGTTTTGGTGAAAGAAGGGTAGGAGGTTTTGAATCAGATGAAAGTAGATGGGATTAAGCCTGACATTGTTTGTTATACTGTGGCTTTGAAAGGGGTTATTGTGGAAGGGGATTTTGGGAAAGCAGATGAGGTGTTTGATGAATTGCTTGTGTTGGGTTTGGCTTCTGATGTTTATACTTATAATGTGTATGTTTATGGTTTGTATGAGCAGAATAGTGTGGAAGCTGGGATTAAGATGATTGGTTCAATGGAGGAGTTGGGGTGCAAGCCCAATATGATTACTTGTAATACTATATTGGATGCCTTGTGTAAGGCTGGGGAGTTGAGTAGGATGAGGGAGCTTGTGAGGAACATGATAGACAAGGGTGTTGAATTCAACTTTCGGACATATAGGATTGTGCTGAAAGGTTTGTTGGTGAAGGTGAAATTATGGAAGTTGTGTTTTGTCTGAGGAAATGTTGGAGAAGTTTTTTTGTCCTCGATGTGAGACATTGGATGAGGTAATATTTGGGTTGTGTCAAAAAGGATTGGTTTGCAAAGCAATGGAATTGATGCAGAAAATAATTGAAAAGAATGTTGCTCCCGGGGCTATGGCCTGGGAAGCCTTGCTTCTTAGCTCTGGATCTAAGCTTAGCTTTTCAGTGACTATTTTGGCTGGTTATAAACTCACCCAGTTAGATTACTGGAACAGTAGCCTTGAATTGGTGAATGGTGAACCTACTTCAAACTCATCAATTTAGGTGAACAGTAGCCAGTCTTCGCTTTCATCTGTTCTTATCATCCATGTTCTCTCTGAATTAAGATAAATGGAACTTTTTGGTTCTTGTAAACTATATGATTTGGGTTGATTGTGAAAAAACTTTAGCTCTATTGATGTCTAGCTTGAGATTCTTTTAAGCATTGTTGTAACGGTTGATGTGTTTCCCGTGTATGTCTTCACATGGAGGAATCCAAATACCCTCTAATTTACTTGGTAATTGCTTTTGTTGTAGTACACCTTACACAATTTTTTTTTTTTTTTTTTCTTTCTGGAAGAGTCGGAACAATCAAGTTGAGTTGGGTGCCTGGTAGTGATATCGTGATACTATCATTTGATCAATACAGGGTAGTAGAACCCATTGAATTTGCTTCTGAGATCCACTTGACTAAATTTTATACTTCTTCTTTTTTCTTTTTTCTTTTTTTTTTTAAATATTTGTTCACATACTATTTAGTTAAAAGTTAACTTTTATTGGAGAAAGATATCACGCAATTAAATACATTCCATATAATGACACTGTCTAATAGTGATTTACGTGTGCCTCAAAACTAGTAATGTAAAATAATTAGTAGAAAATGAGTATTTGTCTTTAATTTACAAATTATACAGTAAAATGCCCTTATTTAAAATTATCATGGGATTAAGCCCAACTGTTATACTACGGTTTTGAAAGGGGATTTTGGGAAAGCAGATGGGGTGTTTGATGAATTGTTTGTGTTGCGTTTGGCTCCTGATGTTTGTACTTATAATGTGTGTTTATGGCTTGTGTAAGCAAAATAGCATGGAAGCTAGAGATGATTGGTTCAATCGAGGAGTTGGGGTGCATAGTGCGAACCCAATATGAAAACTGTTTCTGTTGGGTTTGACATTGTCTGTTATATAACGTGGTTATTTACAATATAATATTGGATACATTTTCTAAGGCTGGGAAGTTTACTAGGATCTAGGATGAGGAAGCTTGTTAGGGACAGGGAAATAAGGGTGTTGAGTTCAACTTTTGGATGTTTTGGATTCTGCTGAAAGGTTTAATCGGTGAAGGTGAAATTATGGAAGCTTGTGTTTTGTCTGAGAAAATGTTGGACAATTTGAACTGTCCTCGATGTGAGATATTTTATGAGGTAATATTTGGGTTGTGCCAAAAAGGATTGGTTTGTAATGCAATGGAATTGATGCAGAAAAATAATTGGCAAGAATGTTGCTCCTAGGACTATGACCTGGAATCCTTGCTCCTTAGCTTTGGATCTATACAGAACTTTACAGAGACTATTTCGGCTGGTTTAACTTACCCAGTTAATTGCTGGAACAGTAGCCTTGAATTGGTGGATGAATCAAATATGAACTAACCCATTTGTGTTTTTTCTCGTTTCTTTTACATTTTTGGTTATTCAATTCTTTTGTTTTCGATGTAAAGGAACCATAATAGCATTAATTAAACATCGGTGCAAACGAGTCTGGGGTAAGTCACACACTCACACCCCATGCTAGCCATGCATCAGCCTCAAGGTGGCTTCTAACAAAATTAGGGGGATCAGAATATACAACGAAAGAGTGAGCTTGATGGCAGCCTTATTTTGTAAGATCTGCACAATAATTTCTCTCCCTATGTGAGTGGCACAAATGATTGGAGTCCAGAGCTGATTAACGTAACTGTAAGCAGTCAAATATGTGGTTCAAGCTAATCAGGCTGTCGTTCACCTCTACTGAGGGTTGTATATTGTATTAGATCATACGTGATTTGTGAACAAAGTTCATGTTAAATATATAATAAAATCACTTTCCTCTATTTCATATTTATGTATAGCATGTTTTGGCTTTCTTCTGATCTTATCATCCATGTCTACTTTTTATCTTTTTTTTATAGGCATCCATGTCCTCTTTGAACTAAGATAAATGGAACTTTTCAGTTCTTAGAAACTATATGCTATGTGTTGATTGTGAAAAGACTTTACCTCTATAGATGGGGGATATTTGGAGACTAGCATAGTGAGGGGATAGAATATCGTCTGTTAGCAAGGTTTTGAAATCATTTAGGAAACTAGCATATCAAGTCTTTGAAACTCGAGTTCGGTGACAAAATCGAGCCTCAAAGACTCGAGTTTTAGTGCTGAGATGGAGTAATTTATTCACGTGGAACTCGAGTTTCTTAGACTTGAGAAGTATCTGAAGAATGAAGATGAAGATGAAGACGATCTGAAGAACTAAAGAAACAGATCCGAAGGAAGAAGAAGACACGATCTGGAAAATACGATCTAAAAAACGCATTTTCGAAGAAGAAAAACAGAGATTTGGAGTGGAGAATGCAGAACGATCTGAACTAGCAAACATTGATGCGAAGAACGCAAAACGATCTGAACAGTGATTTGGAGTTGAGAAAGCAGAACTAAAAAGTATGGGGAACTGAAAAACAGAGGAACTCAAGTATTATAAAGTCGAGTTCTATCATGAAACTCGAGTTTTAGAAACTCGAGATGCTATTTTTCCACATTGTTTTGTAAAAATCACCACTAACAAAATTGTTAAAAATTAAAGGCCAAATGGAAAAAAAAAAAAAAAAAAAAAATTCCTATAGATGTCTAGCTTGAGATTCTTTTAAGCACTGGTGTTACTTTTGTTGTAGTAGTACACCTTACATTTTGCATTTTATTTTTTTGGAAGACAGGACAATCATGTTAAGTTGGGTGCCTAGTAGTGATATCATGACGCTATCATTTGATAAATACAGGTAGTAGAACCCATTGAATTTGCTTTTGAGATCCACTTGACTAAATTTTATACTCAAGTAATTTTGTTGGAGTATGTGTGTGTTTCAAACACTTAATATATGTTTGTGTCCCACATTGGTTAGGAATGAATCTTGTTATGAGTTTATAAGGTTTTGCACATCTTAGGTGGTAAGCTGGATCACAATGGGCTAAGTGTTGGCTTAGGCTTGGGTATGGGTTTGTTACATCATTCTTGGGCCTCAACTTTTCCCCTACTTTCTTTTAGCCCAAATTTTGATTTGATTTTGTTATGTTTGTTGGTGAGCTTCTGAGTAGCCCGTTGGGCATCAAATTTGCACAGTAGCCGTTAGAGGACTTGTCCTTTAGTCAGCCCACTTATCTTCCTTTAGTTAGCATATAAATCCTACAACACACACTATTCATATAACATTTTTCTTCCTCTTCTCCAGCCGCATATCCTCTCTGTCTTTGCTCTGTTTTGCTGCACAGTTTCAGCTTCGGTTTTTTAAGGAAAGGAAAGGCAAGAGTAAGGTTGTTCCTAGTTCTTCTCCTTTAAGTGTGTGATCAACTTGAAGAAATTACTATAGTCTAATCTTGGGGGGTTGTTCGGCTAAGAGAGCCATTCACACCAAGTTCTACTCTGGGTGGCATGAATCAACTTTTAATGACAACGCATTTGCGTGATTCTATAGTTTGTGAGATCTTTCTAACTCTATCTATTTATTTTTGTCATTGCTAATTTTTTAGGGTTTGTATTGTTGAATCAAAACTTGTTTATTTAGCCATATTTTCCAACAATTTTTTGTTTAAAAAAAAAAAAAAAAGAGTTGTTCACATATTATTTAGATAAAGTTCACTTTTATTATTAATTAGTTGTTCACATATCATGCGATTAAATACATATGATACAATGACACTGTCTAATTGTGTTTTACACATTTCCTCAAAACTAGTAATATCAACTAATTATGCAAAGAGCATTTGAACAATGAAATAAGCGAAACATAATATGTTCTTACATTTGTGTTCTACCCGTTTAATTTGTTTATCTTTGACATTTTAATTTTCTTACATTTGACATTTGTTTAACTCTATGTTAAAAAAGGAAATAAAGAAAACCAAAGTTTAATGTATTTATCTATGATTGCTTTGAAACAATAATAGAGTATACACTGTAATTATACTCCAACTACTGCTTTCATATTTTTTGACTCAATAGTTCTTTTTTGTTGTGGAACCTTTCTCAATTTTTGTTTGGCTTCAACAAATATTATGTTTAGCACACTTTTTCTTATTATGTGCAGCGCATAATAATTTTATTTTGTAGTCCAATAGACAATAAAAAATCTACCTCAAAAGTTTGGTCACGAGAAAATAGAAAATCTCAAAACATGATTGGGCATTTAATTTTTATTTGATTTTGATAGTGCTAAATGTGGAATTTGGTTCTTGTAGGGTTTAGGATCATTGACCTAGATACATGAGAGTTTGACAATGAAGGTTTTTTAAGTGGCCAAAGACATTTCTAAGAAACTTTAAGAGAAGAAAGAAAGTTTTTTTTTTTTTCAAAACTTCCATTATTATATATAGTATAGATATGTATAGATATTGCTTTTGGTTTTTGATTCTTCATTGATTTCATGATTTAGTTATTAAGAAAAATCCAAAATAATAGAACGAAAATGGATAATACTTTCAAGAATAGTTCAATTTTTAAGGAGAACAAATTATTTTCAATAATTTTTAGAGAATAAATTATACATTATAGCATATTACAAAATAATTATATATTTTCACACATCACGCAGGTTTATGACTAGTCTATATATATAATAATAAGTGAAGCAGAGAGAAACTCAAATAAAATTCCAAATTAGAGTTTCAATTTTGTGCCATGTGTCTAGATTTATGGTAGTACCACACCATAATTATCATTCCAATTGTTCAATTAGAATCTGAAATTGGAGTCCAATTTTACTAGACACGTGTACAATCTAATTATTTTTAATTTTGCTGTCATGTGCAGAAGCCAATGAGATGAAATTAAGAACACATTAAACACTCATGCTTTGGGAATCAGTAGTATCAATCTAAATCCATTGGACTTGCTTCATGATAATACAACTATGAAGGATATATAAAAACACTTATAAACCCATCTCTCTATAAAAAGGGATTGGAGAGAATTTCTTTTATCAACCATGCAACCAGGAACGGATCCAGGATTTTAAGCTGGGGGGGGGGGCGTGGAGCTAAAAACCAAGGGGGGCAAGCCCTTTACTTTCTTGTTTTTTTGAAAATTTTATATACTAAAAAAAAAAAAATTTTGGGCCCGGGGGGGCTCAGGCCCCCTTTACCCACTCTGGGTCTGTCCCTACATGCAACTTCAGAGGTTTTTTCTTCACACAAATGCCCATCATGTTACAAAATGACCTATCATAAAACTACAAAATGAGTACAACTCTGAGAGGTTTTTTTTTTTTTTTTTTTTTAATTTTAAATTTTTTAAGCTACGAAAATTTCAATCACCAATAGAGATTGAAGATTCAAAAGCGTGAATGGATCTTTTGGATAAATATCGTCACCAAGGTTCATCTTTCTATGTAATTTTTCCATTTAGTTTTGATTCCATTAATTGATATAATGATGGGTTTGTGTGTATGCGCCTACATTGAATCAATATTAACATTTTTTGAAATCCTTTGGTCCTTGCTTGATGATTGACTTCTCTTGCAGATATCAATTTTGCACGAAGATGGCTTTCAACCTATTTGGTGTGACCTTACTAAAAACAATATTTAGCACATGGGAAGAATATCCAATGTCAACCTTATGAATTCTTAAACCTATTAATTAGTCCCCTTTATGGCAAACACCTCTCTCTTAGTAGTTTCATGGCTGCCGATTTAGTTTCATATTACTCTATTTTGGCTTATAGTTGTGCTACTTTTGAACATTTTTTTACTTAAGTTTGATTGCTGTGCCAAATGTCTATAAAGTTTTATTTACTTAAGAACCAATTAATTGTATGGGCTTAATTACCCTTTCAATATACGCATGACTGCGACTATAATTTGTATACTATATCAATATATAATTTGATCAAAGTTTGTCTTTGTTTCTATTTTTGTGACCCTTTCTTTGGGGGAACTATTGTGATTCAACTTGCATTCTTTTATACGTGCTATTATATGCAACTCCTAAAATTTGTAAGCGAGTCTGTATGTAAGATAAATAGCACCTTTATAAATTCTAATGAAAATATTTTTATTTTACATTCTAATTTGGTATTCCTCATTTTCTCTAACATTTTCTACAAATGTTGACTATAGCTAAAGAACTACATGTTACTTCATCACATGGTTTAAGGAAAAAGGGTTGCCACTGCATGAGCTAACTCATTTGCTTTTCTTTTGAGCCAATTGAAATTACAGCAAACAAAAGATCTCTAAGTTATGCAATATTGTTAAACATGGTGATGCAAACTAAGGACCATCAAGAGCTCCCTTGGTGATTCTCTCAAAGTTCTCATCATAAGCAAATTGCAATGCCCACAAAAGTATTAATTGATTGTGTCTTGGTGGCATTTATTTTTTGTCAAAATTAATTGTGCCAATAGTTCATACGTAATATTTTAGTATTAATTAATTGTGTTTTGGTGGCACATATGTAATATTTAAGTTTGATTTTCAGAACTTTGAAGCTGGCACAAGGGATGAGGTACATTGTTCAAGAGTAGGGAGTAAGTTTGCATGGAAGATCATTGAGGATATATTAGGAAATGGAATCCTAATGTTTAAATTTTTGTTTAATTGATATTTTCCATTTAGTCGTTAAGAATTTTTGAAATAGTAATCCTTATTTGCAATCAAAGAAAAAGAAGAAACAAAGAGTTGTTTAAATCTTCTTACAAATTCTGTGAAAGTTACATTGGCAAAACATTCATAGACATCTTAAAAAATAAATCGGCTAAATATTTTGCTCTTTTAAGGTTCATTCTCATACTGTTCAATGTTATCTTAAATTCCATTTTGCAAAATCGTTACAATTACAATCCAAATATGATTTCAATTAGAGTCTAATTTTGGACAACGTGCCTCATTTAAGTTTTTAAATTTTCGTTCCAAGTGAGTCTTCAATGCAAAAGACGAGGAGTCCAATAAAAATGAGTCATAAAAATACACAATCATATATCTGGTTGAAACTCTCTAAAAAAAAATTATATATATATATATATACCTAATCATATAATTTTACACTAAGAGTATTTTTTTTTTTCCTTTTTTTTTTTTTTTGGCCAAGTGACTATTACAATACTAACACAAAAACCGAATGACTATCTCATTCAGTTAAATATTCTTAACTACACAAATTCCAATTTGTCACCTCCTTGGCATTACTCTTTTCTATCTACATGACATGTCTTTTATACGGATGGTAAAGGGCATGTTATTTTAGCTTACTAGATGATAGAATAGAAGGAGGCAAAGCTCATACCAATTACTTTTTACAAATTATATAATGTTTTATTCGCTTACAATAACTTTAGCAATACACTATTAGACATTTAGGTATGTATGTAATTATTATTTATTGTTAGCTTGATCAACTATCTTTTATCTAACTTATGCATCTATGAGTCTATAACTTTAAAGACTACTATTCCTCAACATCTAACTTATACATCTATGAGTAGTCTATGACTTTAGAGATTATTATTCCTTGAGAAAATTTAGGACTCAATAAATTATATAAGATGTATACCATTTTTTTTTTAAGGGTAAATTTCACTAACCTACTTTGTGGTTTAAGCTAATGCCAACTCTCTCTCTCTCTCTCTCTC
>NW_027069550.1:792652-873127 GCF_002906115.3 Quercus suber | reverse complement strand
TCACTTAAGGATAATATTTTTTTAAGATTATAAACATTCCATGGTCAGGGTAAAGTTCTTTCTTGCATGTCCTTCAAATAATAAGCTCCCGTCCCAGCTATGGCAATCACCTGGTTGGGACCTCCCCAATTCAGGGCAAGCTTTCCCGCACTCAGATCTTTCATACTCCTTACTGCTTTCTGCAACACAAGATCACCTGCTACAAATTCTCTGGGCTTTACATTCTTGTTATACCCCCTGACCAACTTTTGCCAATAATCAACGAGCCGATCAAATACCATATCTTGCCTTTCTTCCAATGATTCTAAAGTCCCGACCATTCGAGCATCATTATCACTTTGTGTGAAATCTTCAACTCTCATGCTTAACAAGCTGATATCAATCAATATCACTAGTTCACTGCCTCTGCCCCATATGTCATAGAGATGGGAGTCTTACCCGTTGATCTTCTAGGTGTGGTTTGGCAAGTCCATAAAACATTCAACAATTCCTTGGCCCAATTTCCTTTCGCCCCTTCCAGCCTCCTTTTCAGACTATTCACTATCGTCTTATTCATTGCTTCCACTTGTATATTGCTCTGGGGATAAGCTAGTGATGAGTACCTATTAGTTATTCCCAAATTACTACAGTACTCTTAAAAGGTTTTACAATCAAATTGTAGTCCATTATCCGAAATGAGTGCCCGGGGTACCCCGAATCTTGTAATGATGTTCTCCACTCAAATTTCTTCACATCCACATCTTGAATATTCGCCAAAACTTCAGCTTCCATCCATTTTGTGAAGTAATCGATAATGACCAACACAAACCTCTGGTTCCCCATAGCCTGAAGGAACGGTCCAATTATGTCCATACCTCACTATGCAAAAGGCCAAAGGCTAGTGACCAGGTTCAAATTTCCACCCGATTGGTGAATGATTGAGGCATGCCTCTAACACTAGTCACATTTTTTGATGTAGTCGGTTGCATCCCATTGCATACTCGGCCACCAAAATCCCTAGGTCATAGCTCAGTGGGCTAAAGGCCTTCCTCCTGAATGTCCTCCATATATCCCTTCATGCAGCTCGGCCAAAATTTCGGCAACTTTGTTCAGATGGAGAGATAACAAATAAGGTCCCTAAAACAAGCGTCGATACAACTTATTGTCCTTGGAAAGCCAGAAATAAGCCGACATACTCCTTACTTTCTCAGACTCTTTCAGATTAGTCAGTAAAGAACCATTAGATAGGAATGAAATATACAGATCCATCCAGCTTGGTCCTAGTATTGTAATTGATGCATTATTGCATAGTGTTTTATACTCAGCTGCTCCAATAAATCCTCATAGATCATTCGGGGAACACATTCATCTGATGAAGAGGCCAAAGTTGCCAATAAGTCGGCATGACTATTCTGACTCCTCGGTATCCTGACCACACTTACCTTTTGAAAAGCTGCTTATAAAGCCCCGTACAACTTCAAATACTGTTGCATACAAGAATCTATTGCCTCAAAGTTCCTTTCAATTGACTCACCACTAGTTTTGAGTCCGAGAACACTTCAACTTTCTCAGCACCCAGATGTTGGACTGCCCTGAGATTGGAAATAAGGGTTTCATACTCAACCTCATTGTTAGAAGTGCAAAAATCTAACCTCAGTGACTTTTCCAACCGGACTTCTTTAGGAGATATCATTATGACCTCGATCCCAAATCCTCTTGTATTAGATGTACTGTCCACATACACGCACCATTTTCTAACCATAACTTGGTATATCCTAATAGGAACTCCCAGTTCAAGGGTGAATTCAACTAAAAAGTCCGCTAACACCTGACCCTTAATAGAATTCTCAGGCTTGTACTGTATGTTAAACATTACAAGCTTGGTTCCCCACTTAGCTACCCTTTAAGTGAAATATGACCTCCTCAAAAGCGACTGCAGGGGGTGCTCGGTTAACACCTACACTGTATGGGCCTGAAAATAATGTGGCAGCTTTCTCGTAGTGTACACCAAGGCTAACACCATTTTTTCTAATGGCAAATACCTAGTTTCTGTGTTGACCAACATTTTGTTGAGATAATACACTAGTCATTGGCTCATGTCCTGTTTTCTTAGCAATACCAAGCTCACCACGTGATCAGAAACCGCCAAATACATATTCAAATCTTCTTTGGGATCGGGCCAGGACAAGACAAGCAGATTAGCCAAATAAGACTTCAGGTCTTTGAATGCCAAGTCACACTCTTCCATCCACTAAAAACCCTTCCACTTTTTCAACAACCAAAAGAAGGGTCTACACTTGTCTGTGGACCTTGAAATGAATCTATTCAATGTGGCAATCAACCTAGTGAGCTTTTGCACCTCTTTAGGGTTAGTGGGTGGTTTAAGTTGTTGAATGGCTGTAATTTGATCGGGGTTGACCTCTATCTCCTACGTAGTTATCATGTAACCCAAAAATTTACCTAATCCTACATTGAAAGCACATTTATCTACATTGAGGTGTAACTTATGTTGCCTCAATATTTCAAAAACTTCTACCAAATTAGGAACATGCTCTTCACCTCCTTTACTCTTCACCAGCATGTCGTCGATATAAACTTCAACCGTTTCACCAATCTATTCCTTGAACATCCTGGTAACCATTCGTTGGTATGTTGCCCCAGTATTCTTTAATCCGAAAGGCATCATTGTGTAATGGTAATTACCCTTGGGGGTAATGAAGGAGATTTTCTCTTGATCCTTGGGTACTAAAGCGATCTGATGGTAGCCCTAAAAGGCATCTAGAAAGCTTATTCTCTAGTGTTTGATTGTAGCATCCACCAGCTGGTCGATCTTTGGTACAGGGAACTGGTCTTTAGGGCATGCTCGGTTGAGATCGGTAAAATCAACGCAAACTCTCCATTTCCCATTCTTCTTCTTTACCACCACCATATTAGACAACTACTCGGGGAAGAACGCCTCTTTAATAGGCCCCACCTGTTTCAATTTCTTCACTTCCTCCTTCACTGCTTCCACGTGTGATTTTGCCGATCTCCTAGGTCTCTACTTCTTTGGCATGACCAAAGGATCTACATTTAACCGATGCATAAGGAAAGTCGGGTCCAACTCATGAACTTCGTATGGATTCCAGGCAAACATATCCAAATTCTGTATTAATGATAGGAGAACTTCTACTTGATCTTCTAGTTGCATATTTTTATCTATCCAAAAGTACGTACCAGCATAAGGCAAAATTCACACTTGAACTAACTCCTTCGCGCTGTCTACCCCCAATAGGCTTTCGAGATCTTGTAATTGCAATAATTGCTCCGCTTCAACTTAGTCTTTCTGTTTGATCTCATGGTTTATGGTAGCCACCAAGCACTGTCTTGCTGCCTTCTAGTCAGCTTACACCACTGCCACCCCGTCTTTAACTGGGAATTTGATCTTCTGATGAAACGTAAAAGGTATGGCCTCTATACCATGGATCCAGGGCCAGCCCAAAATCACAGTGTCCAGTGAAAAAGGTATTAACCACTATGAAATTTACCTCAACCTCCTTTCCCTCAATTACTACTGAGAGTTTTATCTGCCCCTCAAGCACTACCACTTTGCCATCAAATCCCATCATCATAGTATCATATTTACTCAAATCATCAGGCTTCAACCCTAACCTCTTATATAGGTCAGGGTACATGATCTTAGCCCCACTCCCTTGATCTATTAACACTCTCTTTACTAAGAATCCATTGATCTGCGAGGTCACCACCAAGGCATCATCATGCGGCTAGGACGTTCCTTCCAAGTCTGCTTCACCACACGTGATTGGGACCAAGGTTCTCTTGAGCTTCTTCTCTGGTCAGTCTTGGAAGTTGCATGAATGACCTCAATAATTCCCAAAGGCAGGGGAAATGTGTTGTTACTTTGACTTCCCAAGCTTTAGCTTGTATTTACCCCTTCTTGGCCAACCACAAATTCCTTCAAACGTCCCACTTTTACAAGCTGCTCCAAGTGGTCCTTCAACACATGACAATACTTGGTAGTATGACCTTTCTCTCTATGGTAAGTGCAATACAAGCTCCAATTCCTTCATGCCAAACCCCCACCCATCTTTCTTGGCCATCAAAAGTAAGGCTCATTCTTAATATCCTCAAGGATCTTATAGACAGGCTCCTTAAATGCCATATTAACTCCTTTGGTCCATTGCGTCGAATCCACACTAGGGACCCTTGGCTCCCGCCTAGTTCTTTGCTGAAACCTCTCGAGATGATAATCTTTGTGGTATTGTGAAGAATTCGTGGCTTTCTCTTTGCCTTGTAGTTGATCATCTTCTAATCTCTTATACTCTTCAATCCTTCTTATAAGCTGATCCATGTCCTCGGGAGGCCACATGGTTAAAGAATCCTTTAATTTCGACTCTTAGGGGAGCCCAAGTTAGAAGGTGCTAGTGGCTACTCGCTCATTTCCCTTTCCTATCTCGTTGTATAGCTCCCAATACTTGTTCGCATAAGATCGGAGGGTCTTCCCACTTCTCATCCTTATGGATAACAAGGCATCGATTGGCTGAGGAACTTTACTACACGTTATAAATCGTGACCTGAATGCCTGCATCAACTCCCCGAAGTTTTGAATAGAGCTTTTCCTTAAACCATTAAACCACCTTATAGCTGTTGGTTTTTCCATCATAAATGGTAAATGGAAGGAGGGTGAACCGCCTTAGCATTTCCGTGCACTTAATTTTGTCAGAAAAATGGTGAATAGGTAGCTCTCCTTAGCGCTCAGCTCATGGCATCCAAAGCGGCATTATAATGCTTGTGCCTATCGCGATGGAGAGATTTGTGACGAAGCTCGCTAGTTTCATGAGATTTGCCCCTCGATAGTCGTGAATTACTGCCCCGAGATGACTCTCCCCCAGTGTAATCAAGGTCATCAGACGAGTCCTCCTCGTTCCTTCTACGTAGTCGGTCCCTCAGCTCAATCTCTAGGTCCTTAACTTGTTTTCACAAATTCTCCAGCTCTTTTTCTCTATTGTTACGATGAGATCGCTCAGGGATATAAGACATGGTTCGTTTTCCTTGTGAAGATCCTTCATCTAAATCATGTCTGGTCTGATTCCCTTCTGGCATGTGCTATTGTTCCCTTCCATGCTCCCTTTCCAACCTCTTATGACCCCTTGAGGAAGCCCTTGAATGGTTTCCTCCAATAGAGCCTTCTCTAGCGTGCAGACCTTCCATAATATGACGATATCAAGCTTGCTCGAAGCCTCTGGTTAAGTAGGATCCCCACAAACAGTGCCAATTGTGGACCCTAAACCTACTGTGGCTATGAAACTGAGAGACGGATTTGGGCTCCCAATTTATTTATTTGTGGGCTTTCTAGTAATCCTATGGGTAGGACTCCAAGCACCAGCTTGATAGTCCAAGCTGTATCCTTTTTTATAACCTCTAAACCTGCAAACCTCACCCTCTCACAGTTCTTCCTCCTTTCTTTTTGCTCACATTCCCTTCCCTCTGTGTCTTTCCCTCTTTTCCTTTTGTTTTTTTTGTTTGTTTGTTTGTTTGTTTGTTTTTTTTCTTTTTCTTTTTCTTTTTCTAGCTATTCTTCCCCCTCACAATCCCCCCCTTTGTTTGTCTTCCCACCCTTTATATAGTATTTATTCAGTGAGATACTAATCATTATCGTTTCACCAATTCACATGTATTTCCACTTTCGCCAGAATCTTAAGGAATCGTCATTCCTTTGAAGATTCTCTTGAAACTTTTTTAAGACGCCTAATAATGTTCGGTAGTGAGTTCCCCAAAGGCACTAACAACTCTTGGCTACCAACTTTAGCTTGGTCAATTCTTCGTTGGTTCCTCACTATCTCATGAATTGGCGTTAGGTCGAGCGCTATAGGATTTCCCCTAAACAATAATTTCTTTGTCCCAATACACGTGTTTTTGGGTTGAGCTCACTCCAACCGAGTTTAAGGTCCATTTCCCTCTTATGGGCTGGCTTTGGCTATTCAGTCCCCTTAGTTCTTTATGGGAATGCTCAATTATTTCCCTAGAGAGGGAATGGATTGAAAATTGAGGATGTCGCAAAGAGATTCTCTAGTGTTGTTGTCAACATTTGGGGAGAAAAAACCCTTGTCTTAGTTTCACTGATCGATTAGCCTGATCTGTCACAGAAAATGTCCAGCACATCTCTAATTGTGGAGCAGCTCACTTGGTTTGCCTTGGCAAAAAGTACTACATCATCAGCAAACATGAGGTAGGAGAATTCTGGTCCACTCTTTGAAGACTTGACCGGAGTCCAAAGCTTTTCACTGCACTTTTCCTCGATCAAATGACCCAATAAATCCATACAAATAATGAAAAGATATGGCGATAAAGGATCACCCATAAAATGGAAGTGGAAACAGAAGTAACACAACTCATAATCAATTGAATCATGTTCTGGGAGAGGTTGATCCTTATGAGCATTTCTCTGATGAAGCTCCACTCTAGCTTGTCATAGGCCTTCTCTAGGTCAACTTTGATCACCATGTACCCTTATTTACCTTTTGCCTTATTGATAGTATGAATTAATTCTTGAACTATAATCGCATTATTAATACCTTTCCTATTTGGCACAAAAGTTGTTTGGAGCGAACTAATCACTTGATTCAGGTAGGGCCTCAACCTCTATGATTTTAGTTACAACTTTATAAATAGAATTGCACAGGTTGATAGGTTTGTAATTATTAAGCGATTCTGGCCCTTGCGCTTTGGGGATAAGGGTGATGTGCGTCCTATTTAGATAATCAGGAACCACCTTATCCCTAAAATTTTTTTGAACTTCTTTGACCATTGAGTTCCTAACTATCAGCCAGAAGCATTGGAAGAAGCCCGCATGGAGGCCATCTGGACTAGGGGCCTTAAAAGCTTTCATAGACCAGAGTGTAGCCTTTATCTCATCAACTGACACTTCATAATCTATACTGTCACGAACTTCATCTGGAAGCACTGCCTACCATTGAGAGATTGGAGGAGCAATCCGAGGGGAAGAGGTTTTAGAGGTGGAATAGATTTCTTCAAATCCCTTTTGAATAAAAAAAAAACTATATCTCTCTCCTTTAGAATCCAATCCCCCACTCTATTTTTTATGGTCGTGATTCTGTTTCTTTTCCTTCTGACTAAGGTGGAAAGGTGAAAAACAAAGTGTCGCGGTCTCCCTAAACAGTCCAGTTGGTTTAAGACTTTAGAACTTAGAGCTTATTCTCCTGTTCCAAAACTTGATCAAGCTCCACCTGTAATGTTCATTCCAATTGGAGAAGAGAAGAGGAGGGATTATTTGCTATTGCTCATTGGACACCATTTAGTCTGGCCATGATTCTTCTTTTCTTAGCAAACACATTTCCAAAGTGTTCCTTATTCCAAGTGGTGGCTTTTTTGGCAAAGTTTTCCATGGCCTCAGCTAAATTTGGAACTGCCTGCCAAGATGAAGAGGCAACACCAGGAAAGGAGGTATTTGAAAGCCAAAAGCTTTGGAAGACAAAAGACTGAAATCGTTGCATAGGTCTTCTTGGGTTCGATTCTTGAATGACTAAGCAGTGATTCGAGTGACAACTGGTAAAATAAGTGATTTGGGCTTCAAGGTAGAGATGTCACCACTTTGGGGTGATGAAGAATCTATCTATGTGTTCCTATATAAGCCCATTGATTTCTCTTTTGTTGGTCCAGGTGAATCTTAGTTTCTAAAACCCTAAGCCCACCATGTTACACCTGTCTAAACAATCTTTGAATTGCAGGGAGTTATTAATACTTACAGCCCTCCCACCAAATTTATCACTATTTACAAACGGTTCATTAAAATCATTAACTAACATTCAAGGCATGTTATTTAATTCAAAAACATAAAGAAGATTGTTCCAAAGAATACACCTTTAAGCTATTCTCGGGCTTAGTGTGAATTGTACCATCAAACGGTAGTCTATCAGTGATCTCCTCGCTCTAGGACCACCTAATTGGGTTTCCATCACCACCATAATTGCTGGATTATGAATCTGGGCAAGCTCTCTTACATGACTTTGAAAGTTGGGCTTCAGAGCGCCTTTGCTATTCCAGATGATGATATTCATAATGAGTTGGTGATTTGGGGTAGGGCACTCATCAATTTGAGGTAAAGCTTTTGCTTACTCCCTCAAATTCCATCCTATTCGTCTCACCATTTCCCCATATTTACCCTTCCCTGGCATTAGAGTCAGGTAGTGCTCTAGGACCCCTATTTCTAGCTCACATGCAATCGAGTGAAAGTTGAACTCCTTTATGGGACAAAAGATCTATACGATCTTGGTGAAGTGCTTATTGCCCATTATGGTCGTTGAAATTGGTTTGGATTCCAACATCCTCCTCTCTGTCAGATATTCCTATGGATTCACTTCGCACAGCATTGGTATAGGCGATATCTGAGGTATTGATTCTTAAAATACTCGCCTTTCCTCCTTCGGGTTGGAGCCGTCGACAAGGAATTGCCATCAGGGGTTTATCATCTCCTTCCAAGCTAGATCGTCTAGAGCTAGTGTCCCCATTCTAATGCTTTTCTTGGTAAGGGGAAAGAGAAATTCCTATGCCTTTTTGAGTTCTAGATTGAACCAACCCATCACCTGGGTTGGACTAGCTCGAATTTTTGCTATGATTATCTCCGGAATTTCTATGACTACTCCTTCCAGATTTATGGCCCACCTCTGCTATGCTTGAGAATTGGAAATTTGGGTTGAGGGAAAAGATTACTCCATTCTCTTTCCACGAAGAGGTTCACTGAACTTGGTTGAAATGGGGTGGCTGCTTTTGTCCAATGGGATTTTGTAAGAGGCTGCCAAAAGCCCTAGCATGGGCATTTACCTTTTTAGCCTTAACTGAGGTCCCCAAGAAGGGGTTGGGATGGGCAGGTCTTTAAGTTAGGCCACTACTAGACTGGCCCATTTGCCTAGTGGTCTCACTAGCTTGATGCTTGTGTGCGTTGGGCCCAATAGAGTTGAGGTCCAGAGTAAGCTTTTGTTCGCTGTCCTTTAATGGCCTATTATCCATCACAGTAACATTTGGAGTACGATTAGCTTAAGTTGGTCCCACCTCATCTGCCTATACATTCTATGCTTTTGGACTTTTGTGTCCACCTTTTTTTTGTGTCACCACTAACCACAGTCCGTAATCCCCTTTGGGCATTGAGGGCAGCCTCGGTCTTAGCCACTCTTTCAGCAAAGGCCTCATCCTCCGCTTGCTCTTTAGAGCTCTCGGCCTCTGCTTTGGCTTTCAGAACCTCATCCTTGGCGTGCTCGGCAACATCCTTTGCCCCTACTGCCTCGGCCAACTTCTGCTTTAGGTCGGTGATGTGCTTCTTGGCAATCTTTAGTTGGCCTTTAGCATCTTGAAGGTGCCTCGTCTGGTCGGTGGCCTGTTTCTGAGCGCCAGCTAGGCCTGACACCGTGCTATCTCTCTCCTTCATCGCCTCTTTTAGATCCTCCCTTGCCTTTTTCAGGTCAGACTCAGAGTTCTTAAGGGTCTGCGTGGCTTCCAGGCACTTGTTGTGTTCCTGGTCTAGGGCCTTGCTCTGGTTATTGGCCTCCTCCTCTAGCCTGTAAGTGGCTTCGACAGCCTGTAAATCGAAATAAACAAGCGATAAGTTGGGAACCGAAGAGCAAAAATCAACAAAGTCTTAAGCGTCAGATGGCTTACCATGCCTAAGTACCTCTTCATGCTGAGGATGACCTTCTGCCTCCTTAGGTCCCTCAATTGAGCCAAATTGGCTGGGAGTAGTAGGGACCTCTCAAGCGCATCAGCCACATATGCTCTTTCACCCCCTTTGAAGTCCCTGAGGGAGGCATTATCCATCAAAGGCTTCCCATGGAGCATTAGGGCAAGGAGCCATGCCTGGGCCTCGGATTGCACAGCCATCTCTCTTCCTTGGCCCTAGTGCCCTTTTTTCTGCTGCTTAAGAAGGCGACGAGCCGTAGCCTCCTCGGGGGAAGAGCGAGTCCTCTCAGTGCCCATGGGCCCTTTGCCCTTAGGATCCTTCTTACACTTGGGATCAGCAAGCTCGGGCCTTGGTGGTAAGCTCGGCTGAGGTAGAGAAGGAAGAAGCTTAGACTGGGCAAAAGATGACCTAGTCTAGACAGACTGAGACTTGGACGACGCAGGAGGAAGCTTGGATTGGGGCTTTCCCGACTCCTCCCTCCTCGATTGACCCTCAAACAAGTCGAGCAGGCTGGTCTGGGGTTGCCTCTTAGAGCCCATCTCGGCTTGGGGAGAAGTACTTGAAAAGAGGAGGTCCGCCTCAGTCAGATTAGGATCACCCAAGTTGCCAGAAGGATCCTCGACCAGGTGGACTTGGTCGAAAGCCCTAAATTCGTCCTCAGATGGACCAAAATCAGCAACCTCTTCCTCTTCTCTTTGCTCCTTTTCCTCAGCCTCTACAGCTTGGCCGAACGTAGAAGTACTTGCTAACGGAATATCTTCCGAAGCAAGAGACTCTCGGAGAACGAGAACCCGTGCTCCACCACAGTGATTTGGCGAAGCCGAGGATCTTTAGCTCTGATCATGTACTTCGGAGCAGAGAATGACTTCTGGAGTGGCTTGTACCCAAGGATCTTGTGGGCGACTCTAACTTGGTCGTTAGCCTCGTTCACAAAGATCTCTGCCCTGAGGAACTTTTCCAAGTCCTCCTTATTGGCCAGGTTAAAATGACGCTCAAAGGCGTGCGGATCTGCAGAAAAGAAAGCATACTTCTATCAGCAACCAAACAAAGCAGGCCTACAACCCAAAAGACTAGACCCTCTCCCACTTAAAGTACCCCACCTGGCTCTCCCTCTTCTGTCGGGCAGTGAAGCCCACCATGCTACTCCCCGGACACGATGAGAAAGTCTTTGTTCAACCCCTTGCTGGACTCAGGAAGGCACTGGATAAGCCGGACCCTGTCGTCCCTCGTCTTCATATAATAAGACTTACCCTTTAGTCTTTGGAGGTTGTAGCATTAATTCACATCGTGATGGGTTAACCTTAGCCCCATCTTCTTATTCAAGATGTCCACACAACCCAGGATTTTGAACACATTGGTGGCGCATTGTATGGGGGCTAACCTAAAGTACCTAAGGTAACCCCTCGTTACTGGCCCAATAGGGATTCTCATACCGCCCTCAAGGAAGGCGATTATGGGAATCAGAACCTCACCCTTCTCCTTTCGAATGTGCCATTCCCCTTCTGCACAGTACCTCAAGCCCACATTACTGGGTATCCTATAATCGGCGATGAATTTTTCCATTACCTCTTCAGACTCAACTAACTTCTAAAATCTACCCATCCCTAGCAATGGCTAAGAAACTCAAGAAAGGACGAAGGAAAGAAAGGACTTAGAGAGAAAGTTTGAACTAGAAAGAGAAAAGAAGACTTACAGAAATGAGGAAAGGCTCATTGGACAGGCTTTTTGTGTTGAAAAAGGCATGAGTGTAGTAGGAGATCTGACCGAATTCAATGAACGTGCGCAAGAAATCTTGAGTGCAAAAGTAAAGAGGCTGGTCGGATCAAACGGGTATTTATACCCCCAATTAAAGATAACCGTGCAAGTTTCCCCGCCCATGAAGCTGGGAAAAGCCCAGCTGTTGGATTGGCATCACGCCGTTGAACGTGGGAAGCACAGAGCCGCCAGAATTAAATGAGGGCGCGCTCCGTATACCAAAGCGCCAAGAACGTGCCTTGGACAGGCGAAAAGACTGGCACTAACGAGGGATAAGATGTGGCAAGCCATCACGACGGCCCGAGGATGTCAAAATCCTCCTCTCTGCCCGAGGACCTGGACCGCAGGATTTTGAGGGGCTATTATGAGGTCAGAGAATCTAGCAACCCCGGCCCACTTCGTACCGAGCCCAAGGCCCACGCCAAGGATGAAGAAATGACCGAGGACAGAGTGTGAAAGTACAAATTGCCTAGGAGCTTGCCGAGGACGACCATGTCCTCGGCCAACCGAGACCATGGGAGGAGGAATTAAGGGCCCACCAAAAGCAACCTTCTCAAGCGTCTAAAGAGAAGGAACAAGTACAACGTGTCAGCCATGGAGACATGGTGAAGGAGCAAGTCTAAGACGAACTGTCACCTTCACATTAAATGCCCACAACTAACGTTCTGGCTGCATTAATGAGGAAATGACTCCTGAACAGTGCAGCCTTAGCTGCCGCAGCCCACAGAAAGAATGGGAAGGCTGCTGATGGGATAAGCACTCAAGTAGTGACCTGCTTGATCGACAAATGTAGGGCTAAGATCAACTGAAATGGGGTATATAATGTAAGAAATCCCTCTTGAAAGAAGGACAAAAAGAAAGAGAAAGGCTAGTAGAAATACAGAACACTGTAGCATTCTATACCATCATAGAAATCTTTGTAACCGCTCACTAAAGAAATAAAAGAACTTCAAGCTCCTCGGAGGAGAGCCGAGGAGCATCATTACACATTTTAATCCAAGTTCGTGATGTCAATTCCTATGCATCCATGATCAGTCATTGTATCCCTCACTAGGGCCTAGTTCTTGAACCCACTCTCTACAAATTCATTGTATTGGGCTAGCTGGACTTGAGTCCACTCACTCAACAGTAGAAGTGCTCAAACCCAGTTCCTACATTTTCTTAAAAAAATTTCTCATATAAATTAAAATAGATGGTCATTTGAATTGTTACGTATTTGGAGAATTTAAAAAAAAAAAAAAAAAGAAATTAAATTAAAGGAAAATTTTGTCATTTCCTTAAAGTGTGGCTATCGACCCTTGCTAATGTGGATTAGGTGAGCATTTTTTTTTTTTTTTTTTTTTTTTAAATCAATCCACCTTTAATTATGAACAGAAGATTACATTAAAGACGTCTATGGGGCAGTACTCAAGCTTATCCATCGCCTATCCCAAAATTTATGGGTTATTTCGGCTCTCACAATTAAGGATCGATGCTAATTAATGACATTTACTTCAAAACCAGCTTCTAATTAAAACCCAGCCATGCATGTGAGGACCTCTCTTTAGTGTCTCACACTATTAAAGAAATGTGCCGTTTTCAAGGGGTACATAATCTGTACGAAACTTAGAATATGCATGCCCAAATGGAGCTAGGTTCTGGTTAATGCTTTTATTCTTTTGACACATTATGGGACTCTAAAAGTCCTTGGTTCTCATAACATAGGACATGTATCATCAAGCCTCTATGTGCCAAAGGGACATGCCTGGTTTGCCATCTACATATCTAGCATAGTGGCCGATGAACTCTCAATTATTAGTTACTTCCACTGAGTTTAATTTATTAGAAAATGCATATATATAGACTAGAATATAATAGGCTGGTACATGCTTATTAATTAGCTTTATGAATTATTGTTTGCTTTCCTAATCAATTTTATCCATGTTGGGGAAAAATCCTAGTCCCCTCTCTGTCTATGTGTGAATTAAAATATATAACTACCAAGCAATAGCAATATTATGGAAACAAAAAAAAAATTTCAGAAAGTACCACATAAATACAATCACACAAGAACACCAAATCTTACGTGGAAAACCCTCTAGTGTAGAGGAAAAAACCACGCGGCAACTTCGAAAAGTATCCACTATAAAATAGAGATTACAACTATCAAGTTTATGCTAAACTTGAGTTCACAATAAATTGAATATACAACAAATAAATCTCAAGGAGTAAATACCATCTCACCACAAAGCCAGTAGCAAAATTTTCCTCTAAATACTCCAACTCTCCATGGTTGTAGCACTCAAAAACTTCATGAGAACTCCACCAATTTATCTTTTCTGTGTGTAACTTGAGCAAAGAAAAATGTCACCTTTTTCTTTTTCACACTCTCACTCTCTATCTTTTCATTCGGACTGCACCACCTGAAGCTTTCACTTGTGTTTTTCTCACAATGGCCGAATGGCTCTCTCTTGTTCTGTGTTTTTGCTCTCTCTTGAACTCACACACAATAGCCAAGAATAACACTCTGCTTCAGCTCTCTAGGCCGAATAGCCTTTCTTTTCTTTTTCTTCTTTTCTCTTCAGCGTGTCCAACACGCTTTTCAACACTTCTCAATAAGAGAAGTCAGACCATGCTTTTTGCTTCACCCAAATTTCTTTCTTCTTTTAGAGCATCTCCAACAGCTTCTCCAAATTTTTGTACTATTTGGAGAATGAATAGTGAATTTTACATTTTAACTACCCATTTTTTCAAATCCACTTTCCAACAGATTCTTTATCTCATTCTCTATCTCATTTAAATATTATTTCTTCATTATTTCTTTAACCTTTCTTTATTCTTTTTTTAATATTTTTTTATTCTTTCTCTATTCATTCCCAACAGCTATATTTTTCAAATTCCCAACAGCTATATTTTTAAATCTTCCAACAATAATATTTTCAAAGCTACGCACACAATTTGAATGAAAGCCCCTATATATGGGCAGCACACACACACACACACACATACATAGTAGCAGCACGCGCACACACACAAAGAGCAGCAACACGCGTGCACGCGCACATACACACAGAGCAGGGCACACATAGTAGCACTTTTTGGGCAGCACAGACACAACAACGCACACACACACACACACACACACACACACACACACACACACACACACACACAGAGCAGCACACACACATGTCTTAGACTATTATCATCATCAATGCTCTTATTGGGTCACTCATTTTTGTTTTGCTACAATATGATCCTGTTGCACTATTCATTTTGTTTTGCTACAATGTGATCCTATTGCACTATATACAATGTGATCCCGTTGCATTATATATGTATATCTATTTTTCCCTTCTGTTTTCTGATGGTAATTCCCCCCCACCCCCCCCCCCCCCGCTTGAGGCAATTTGTAAGGGAGATGCCTTTGCTTGTAATCCTTCTTAGTCTTTTAATGAAATTGCAGTTTATCAAAAAAAAAAAAAAAAAAGAGGGAGATCCCTCTGCTCTGTGTGTGTGTGTGCGCGCTGCCCATATACAGGGGCTGTGTGTGTGTGTGTGTGTGTGTGTACGTGTCTGTGCTGCCCATATACAGGGGCTGTGTGTGTGTGTGTGTTGCTCTGTGTGTGTGTGTGTGCATGTCTGTGCTGCCCATATACAGGGGCTCTGTGTGTGTGTGTGTGCTGCTATCTTTGTGTGTGTGTGTGTGCGTGTGCGCGCTACTCTGTGTGTGTGTGCTACTCTGTGTGTGTGTGTGTGTGTGTGTGTGTGTTGTTGTTGTTGTGTGTGTGTGCTGTTGTGTCTGTGCTGCCCAAAAAGTGCTGCTCTGTGTGAGTTGCTCTGTGTGTGTGTGTGCGTGCGCTATTGTGTGTGTGTTGCTATGTGTGTGTGCTGCTCTGTGTGTGTGTGTGTGTGTGTGTGTGTGTGTGTGTGTGTGTGCGTTGNCACTTATCCACAAGTTGTGGACCACAACTAGTCGATCTGTACTCTGTAGCATTAATTCAATTTTTTACGCGCACACAGAAATGCTGATTCAGCAACCAGTTGCTTCTACTCTAATATAGGAGTGGATTGTTGGGTGTACATGACACCTTTGGAGTCCAGCCCACTTGCTTCCCACATGTCTCGTCAAAGCTCATTTATGAGCTTGCTTCCAAAAGTCTTCATGCCAGCATTGCCTCTTAATGAAACTTGACTCAAGCATGTTTAACATGCTAAGAACATCTCCAACAGTCACTATAAAGCCAATTTTGGAGCACCAAATGTTACTATTCACGCTCCAGTGACTTCTCCAAATGCATAGGTTCTCTAAATTTTTTTTTGAAGTTGCTACAGTAGTTCTCTTATTTTAGAGAACACTGTAGCAACTCTATTCCCTTATTATATATTAAAAAATTAAACAGTGGCATTTAATTTACATTTCTTTCTCTCTCCCAAACGTTTTTCCTTCTTCTCTATTGTCTGGTTTCTCTTCAGAAAGCTCCTTCTCTTCAAAAACACCGCTCTCACGAAATCAACCCTCGTTGCTGCTCTCTCTCACAAAAATCTCGCACTGTGTCTTTCACAAAAGAACTTGCACCGTGCCTTTCAATCGAAGTTCGCTCAAC
Organism: Quercus suber; assembly: GCF_002906115.3. Lineage (NCBI taxonomy): Eukaryota > Viridiplantae > Streptophyta > Magnoliopsida > Fagales > Fagaceae > Quercus > Quercus suber. The sequence continues at coordinate 857,116 of NW_027069550.1, read as the reverse complement.
AACCTTTGACAAAAAATAGAGTTCTGAAGCTTAACCTTGAATATCGGTACCCAAAATTTTGATCTAATAGGGTTTTTGTCATTTTTGAATTTATTAGTTTATCGTACGAGTTATGAAGCTCACCCTTTTCTATTGTTCTTCACCACTATCTGGGTTTAGGTTTTGGGTTTTTGGTTCTTTTCTCTCTGTCTGTCTTTCACTCTGTTCCTGATCTTTTCTCTATTTTTTCTATTTAATTAATCTTATTAGAGTCAATAAATTAATCTCAACCTTGAATATCGGTACCCAAACCAAGAAAAAAAAAAAACCCAAACAAAAACATTGAGAATCTGAATATCGATACCCAAACTTTAATCTTATTATGTCTTTGGGTTTTTTTTTTTTTTTTTTTTTTTTTTTTGGTGTGGAAATATTGAGAATCTGAATTCTAGGTTTTTTTGTAGCTAAAATTGTGATGGCAATGATGTTTGATCAATGAATTCATATTGGGTTTTGCAAGTTTGTCATTTTTGCTTGGTGGGTTTTTGATATCTGTGGTTGGAATGGTTTTTGGGAAATGTTTTCTGAGAAATATGTGTGTAAATAATTCTATGAATGAAAATGTAAGTGACTAATCTAATGGTTCATGTTGCATTGAGTTGTGTAGTTCTTGAATGTGGTAATTTCTGTTGCTTGGTTCCATGAGATTTTGTGAAAATTTTTTCTGAATGTACAATCTTAATTGTGAGATCTCTTGTGCTGTTAATATTTTGGGTTGAAAATGAAAAATTTATAGACAGCTTTGAGGTTGAGTTTTTTAGAATGTGGTTCCAACAAAAAAAAAAAAAAAAAAAAAAAAAAAAAACCCAAAGACATAATAAGATTAAAGTTTGGGTATCGATATTCAGATTCTCAATGTTTTTGTTTGGGTTTTTTTTTTTTCTTGGTTTGGGTACCGATATTCAAGGTTGAGATTAATTTATTGACTCTAATAAGATTAATTAAATAGAAAAAATAGAGAAAAGATCAGGAACATAGTGAAAGACAGACAGAGAGAAAAGAACCAAAAACCCAAAACCTAAACCCAGATAGTGGTGAAGAACAATAGAAAAGGGTGAGCTTCATAACTCGTACGATAAACTAATAAATTCAAAAATGACAAAAACCCTATTAGATCAAAATTTTGGGTACCGATATTCAAGGTTAAGCTTCAGAACTCTATTTTTTGTCAAAGGTTGTTGAGCGAACTTCGATTGAAAGGCACGGTGCAAGTTCTTTTGTGAAAGACACAGTGCGAGATTTTTGTGAGAGAGAGCAGCAACGAGGGTTGATTTCGTGAGAGCGGTGTTTTTGAAGAGAAGGAGCTTTCTGAAGAGAAACCAGACAATAGAGAAGAAGGAAAAACGTTTGGGAGAGAGAAAGAAATGTAAATTAAATGCCACTGTTTAATTTTTTAATATATAATAAGGGAATAGAGTTGCTACAGTGTTCTCTAAAATAAGAGAACTACTGTAGCAACTTCAAAAAAAAATTTAGAGAACCTATGCATTTGGAGAAGTCACTGGAGCGTGAATAGTAACATTTGGTGCTCCAAAATTGGCTTTATAGTGACTGTTGGAGATGTTCTTAGCATGTTAAACATGCTTGAGTCAAGTTTCATTAAGAGGCAATGCTGGCATGAAGACTTTTGGAAGCAAGCTCATAAATGAGCTTTGACGAGACATGTGGGAAGCAAGTGGGCTGGACTCCAAAGGTGTCATGTACACCCAACAATCCACTCCTATATTAGAGTAGAAGCAACTGGTTGCTGAATCAGCATTTCTGTGTGCGCGTAAAAAATTGAATTAATGCTACAGAGTACAGATCGACTAGTTGTGGTCCACAACTTGTGGATAAGTGTTATGGGTTACGTTATGGAGATACACCACTCGTGCAAGTTTTAAACTATTCAATTTTTGAAACCATGTCTCCAAGTATGTGAATAAACTTTAAATCATCGGCCTTCAGACAGCCTGGATGCTCTGCTCGAGCTTATCGGAAAGTTGGTGGCATCCAAGGAGCCCAAATGCGCTGCTAATGGAATTCTATAAAATTGTCTGACACAAACTTTGCCAGTTTTATACTACTAAAAAAGTCAGCTACAAATTTATGAGACTTGTTGAATATAAGAATATTGTAGAAAAGTCATGAGAGTTTCGGCTATATCATTGGTTAAATTGTGTGTATGATAATTGGAGGTAGGGTAACATTCTAGACTTGAAGAAGTAGACGTTCATGGGATAAAGCATCTGGTTGTATTTCTCAATTAATAATATATAGAAGAAGAAGAATGCTTTTATATAAAAGGCACGTATGCTGTACAAGTATGTGAGCTAATCAAGATAAGTAAAATGGGCTTAAAGTCCACAAATCTGTTACGTGTTAACACTAAACAGTTTTAATTTATGTTCCAAAACCAGAAGCAAGGAAGTTGCAATTGCACACTTTTATAGTTTTTTTTTTTTCTCTTAAAATTATGTGCAAGGTTGCAATATTATTGTAGCATATAAGTTCTTGATAATATATTTTGGTCTTTGCTTTTCTAAGTTGCATCTTAGTTGTCATTTTCCCCAGCTCAAATTAGGAACAGTCAAAGCAAAGGTTGTTGAAAGTTGAAACATTGGAGAGGTTGACATTGGGTAGACACTGGTGGAGAAGGTGGTAGGGAAGTGCCCCCTGAGTCTCGACCCTCTTAGCCCTCTTACACCATACGCTAATACTTTTTTCATGCCTGTTTTGAGCTTAATTATGATACATTTAATACAATTTTGTGATGGTTTCTTCTTTAAATTTTTTTAGCATGTGAATAATTTCTTTAACCAATAATTTATCATTTTCTAATATTTTGCTCGTGGTATTACTTATTTAAGGTTCTTCTAATTAATTTTCCAAGTGTGCTCAAGATTATATTAAGCTCATTCTTATCTATACCACTGATAATTATTTATTACATTTTAGAATTTTTGTTCAATTTTAGTTATGTATAACTAACAAATCCATTGATGACTAATGTTTAAATGTGAGGTTACATTACCCCCTTTTTTTTCTTTCAATTTTATATAATCTATAGGTGTAGCTAGTTGAGTTGGACTCTATAAAGTCTAAACAAGTCAACAATTGCTTGTTTGTCAATGAAACACTAAAAAATTAACGTTGAGTTCAATCATCAACTTGTTTTTTGCTACTGTGTATTCATATGCATGCAATATTTATTGTCCTTCCAGGAATCTGTTGGTATTGACTTTGTGTTGCACCAAAGGGCTTGTTTTCCAAGCTCAGATTAAATAATTGCTGTCTAAGTTGCTTAGAAATAAAACGCATGCAGCTAGCTGGGTTGAATGGCGACATGATAAGTTGACAATATTCTGCATGTGTTTATCAATTGTTTGCCCGCACACGGGACTTGTATAACTCCATTATTGATTTGTAATGTTATGCTATTTTTCTAGGAAAAGAACATTATTTTAGTTTCTTTACATGAGGGTTGCGGCCTCCTCACATTTTTAGAAATCTGATAAATCATGCAACTATATATATAATATCAATCATGCAAACGAATTGGTGTGCACGGTCATTAATGTGTCTCTCATATAATGTGACCTTGATTTAGACAGGGCTTTGATTCCAAAAGTACCAATAGCAAATCTGTCATATACAACACGGCAACCATTAGATATATAATGCTATAAGCTAAAAACCGCAGCCTGGTTTACGGTTTAATTACCACGTAAAATAAGCTACACAAACTCAACGTTGTGTCAAACAAAAAAAAAAAAAAAAAAAAAAAAAAAAAACGAAACAGGTGCAAACGGCTGTAGTTTTAGGTACTCTTGTGATTACAACTACATATCGTATAACTGATTTTATTCTAAATGATCAATGTGCCAGTCACGTGGTTTCCCTTGTACAGGTGCAAATATGTAATTGGTCAGTTCTTAATTAAGTTAGTTATTCTATACCTAATTAGCCCTTAGTTATCTCTGTACATCTTGCATGTATATAATTAAGCAGAGTTGTACTCAGAGTTTCGTAATTAATCAATATCATTTAAATATTTTCCAAAATCCCATCTCTCGTTTTCTGTTACAAGGCATATCTCACAAGACAAACCCTACAAGACTCCTTTGTGCAAGTTTAGATAGAAACTCCCAATAGAGTCTTGTTAAACAATCAATTAACCAAGACCTTATTACTGAAAATCTTAGATTTATCTAAGGCTTATTCTTGTAGCCAATTAAGCCAAACCGAATACATATTTAAACTTTGTTTTCAACTCTAATTATTAGCAAGAGGAAGATGGCGTAGAGTAAAGAAAAACTAGATTTTAAAATTCCTGAAGCATTTTTACCTTTCCCATTGCCATACCCTTCAGGGGTTTTATTATTAAATTCACTGGCTTCACCGATAGAGTGTTCGGACATCTATTGAAAAGAGATACCTAACAAAATCGTCAAATGATCTTGAAGTAATTGAGAGATCGATTTTGCGATTGGCGATGGACTTGTGAGGTTGGATAACTATGAAGACGTGAGCTGGATTAATAGTGGTTGCAGCAGGAGTGGAGAGGTCAAATGAATTTGACAAACTGAATAGGCCCCATGCAGAGTGTTTTTCCTTACTTGGTTTTCACTTCGTGAAGAATTCATCCTATCTTGTGTGTGATTGTTTATTTACATAATTGTAAATCAACGGGTAATTAACTATTGGAACTTAACCTTGATTAATTGATTAAAATTGGTAGTAAGCCATACTAGGGGTCTAAAAGTAACTTCCAATGTCACTTAAGAACTTGGCTTTGCAAACTTATATTCATATATCGCTTGGCCTTGTGTATTAGGTAACTTTGACCATCTTGCTCCAACGATGTATTAAATTTTTTTTGTAAAGTTGTGATTTTCAATTTTGTTTGTTGGCATTAATTTGGTGTCAAATTTGATTGTAATTCTTCAACCATTTCGTTATATTTTTGTGGGATTTAATGTAATGGTTTAGTGTAAGAATTTGGTGAAGAACAGTTAAGACAGTGCATATTGCTATTGGCTCACGAGTAGTGCAGCCCGCGAAAGGTCACATGAGGAGCACATGCTGGAAGTTCAAACGTCTCAGTGTCAGAAGGCATCTCGTGAGTGTCTCATGACTTAGCCAACTCGCAACCTGACTCACGAGATGCACTGCCAGCATGTTTTGTGTGTTTTTCCTTATTTATTTACCCACACTATATAAGCCTATGTTACCCACAAAATTGTGAGGAGAGTTTCAAAAGAGAAACCTTAGGAATTCATTTGAGAGTTAGAAATTGCAAAACTACAATCCTCTACAAATTACTCTTAGTTTTCCTTACACTCTTCCCTCTCTAAATTCCATATTCTTTGAGAGGTTTTTAACCCAAACACAAACCACACCCATTTTGAGTGTTGTGAGTTGATTTGGAGCTTTTGGGCAACATTGGGTCATGCCATTCTAATGGTGAGTTGCAATTGGTGATAATTGTGGGACTCGGAGGGTCAAAGTACATAGGTTAGTCTAGGTTTGGAGGGTCTAAATTGTAATCTATGTACTCTAACTTATTTACTAGTGGATCGATTAAGCTTGGAGGGCTGCAGAGAGGTTTTTACGCCGAGCACTTTGGTTTTTCTCTTTGATAACTCATCTTGGTATTATTTTTTGTTTGCTTCTCTCTTCCCTTACTCCTTGTGTTTTATACTTAATTGTCAATTATGTATGCCTATACACTAGGTAGTAATCCCGGTTAATTGCACATTGAATATTTTTATTCCATATCTAGTTAAGTAGATTAAAAGCAATTAAGCCGTAATTTAAAATTTTGGGGTCTTAATTAGCTCTAGTATTTATACTAGTGAGCTTTCAAAATGAAATTACCAATTTAGGGTTTTTCTAAAACTTGTGTATTAGGTAACTCTAACCATCTTGCTCCTACAATGTATTTAAAAAAAATGAAATTACCAATTTGGGGTTTTATTAAAATCATTAGTTAGGTGGGGGCAAAAGTTAATGATTATTAACAAATAGTTAATAGAAGTGTAAGAAAAAATATATATTCTATAAGATAAAATTAGTGACTTTGAAATTAAAAGGATCAGCGTAAGCGCTAACCAACTTTTTGGATGTTGTTTCTCAAAAAAAAAAAAAAAAAAAAAAAGACTTTTTTGGATTTTTTGCAATTTTCTCTAATAGTAAAAGTGAGTAACTAAGGGGAGGGGCTGTTTTGGATTTTCAGTTTCCATCACCCATAACTCAAAATATATGGGTCTAATGGCTGAATGGTTTGTTTGGGGATGTTTTCAATTTTTGTTTTCATCACTCAATTCTTTGATTTTTGAGTGATGAGTTACAGAAACTGAAAACACATTTTAAATGTTTTCCAGTTAAGGAAATAGAGTTATGATGACATTTTTGTAAATACACACACATTGAGAGACCCACGATTAGAGGTCCAGTTGCAACTTTTGACATTTTTTTTTTTTTACTAGGTTTGGTGAGTTTGGGTATTGGGGGTTGAAGAAAAAAAGAAGAAGTAAAAGTTGCACCAATTCAATTTGTAGGTCCTACAAAAAGTAAAAATTTTTAAGTTATTAAAATTAGAAACAAGTGCCAAAGATGCCACCTTAGGAAGTTGGGGTATTTTAAGTTATGAGTGGAGAGTGATGAATGACAAAAATTAAATAAAAAGTGATGAGTGATGAAAAAAAAAAAAACCAAACAGCCCAATATTTAAGAGTTTTTTTTATAACACAGTGGCATTAGTCAATCTCTCTTATAAGAAGAATCCCATGGTAAGTACAAAAAACAGAGAAACCCAAAAAGGACCAAAAGGGTAGCAAAATTAAATTTATGAAGAAGAAGAAAGTTTGTGTTCTCATTAATTTCTACTGTGTGTTTAAATTAGTTTTTTTTTAGCTTATATGTTTATTTATATTTTTCTAAAAGCTCACTTTTTTGAGTTACCATTGTACCTATCAAAATTAAGAAAATAATCAAATAAATTAACTAAGTTTAATTCAAATGCACGTGTAAGATTCCCATCACAGAGAGAGATGAAGCACCTTGTAATTTGGTGTAAAATATCAATTATTTATATGGTGAAAACACAAAGTACTTAGGTTCGGTTTGTTTGGGATCCGCTTATTTTGCTGAAATTAAAAACTTTTTACTGAAAGTATAGTAAATAAAGGTAAAAGTTAATTGAAATAATACTGTAAAACCCATGAATAGTATTAAAAAGTGTAATAGGTCCATAAATAGTGGTAAAAATTAACTAAATAGTAAAATAAGTTGACAAAAATAAGTTGTGGGACCCGTGGGCCTAATAACCACAGCCCATCGCATAGTAGGCCCAAGGCCAACGCCGAGGAGGACTGACCAGCCAAGGCTAAGTCAGACAAAGCCTCTTTTGTAACCCACGCCGAGAACCTGTTCGTCCTCGGCATTCTAAGGATAATTTTTGGGAGGGGACAAGCCCAGAGCAAGCTGTCGCATTCGCACTTAATGCATTCACCTAACCCCTCTGGCCGCATTAATGGGGATATAACCCCTTGGCAGGGCAACGTTGATCAGAGTGAACCACTTGAGTACTGATAAGGCCTCTGATGGGACGGACGGCCAGAAGAAAGGCAAATAGATGATCAACAGATGGAATAAGGAGATAGGCAGATGAAAACTATATAAGAAAAGAAAGTAAAGTAAAATGGGGGGGGGGGGGGAAAAAAGAAGAAAAGGGTCTCCTCGGCCACGGGCCGAGGAGCATCCCCCCATTTGTAAAGAAACTCTTAGTATTTTTNATTCGGTCAAACTGAGAGAGCGAGGACGAGCGAGTGATCAAAAATGGATGGAAAGGGAGAGATTGGTCATGGGCGATGAGATCGGTCATGGGAAACGACGAGATCGAGCGGAGGCGAGATCGAGCGGCCAGATCGAGCGGCGCGGTGTGATCGGCGCGGTGCTGCGATCGACGAGACCGGTGCGATTTGGTGCGTGCGATCGTCGGACTGGAGCTCGGGGTTCGCAGGCGACGTCGAAGAGCGATCGGTTTGGGTGGATCGGTCTTCGGTGGGGTGCGATTGATCTGGGTGCGATCGGTCTCTCTCACCGTCACGTGGAGGGGACGACGACGGCGGTCTGAGTGGCGTCTGAGTCCTTTCTCTCTCTCTTTCTCCCTGTTGCGCGTCTGGTCTTTCTTTCTCTCTCTCTTTCTCTCTTTTCCGGAAGTGAATTGAAGGTAAAATAGAAACGGAATTGGTTTTCCGTAATCAGAAGGCTTATTTTCGGTCAACGGAAATGATTTTCCGTTTGACCCAATTTTCCTCGCGCACCCAAACGGCCTATTTTACGGAAAATGATTTCCGGAAACCATTTGAAGCCAAAACAAACACAGCCTAAGTTAGTTTTTCTATACCTAATTAGCCCTTAGTTTGATAGTTATCTCTGTTCATCTTGCATGTATATAATTAAGCAGAGTTGTACTCAGACTTTCGTAATTAATCAAGATCATTTATATATTTTCCAAAATCCCATCTCTCATTTTCTGTTACAACTTACAAGGCATTGTCTAGACCAAAAAAAAAAAAAAAACCTCCAGCATCACATTAAATCAAACATAGTATCTCATACAAGACACAAACCCTACAAGACTCCTTTGTGCAAGCTTAGATAGAAACTCCCAATAGAGTCTTGTTAAACACTCAATTAACCAAGACCTTATTACTGAAAATCTTAGATTTATCTAAGGCTTATTCTTGTAGCCAATTAAGCCAAACCGAACACATATTTAAACTTAGTTTTCAACTCTAATTATTAGCCATTGCCATACCCTTGAGGGGTTTTATTATTAAATTCACTGGCTTCACCAAAAGAGTGTTGGGACATCTATTGAAAAGAGATACATAACAAAATCGGCAAATGATCTTGAAGTAATTGAGAGATCGATTTTGCGATTGGCGATGGACTTGTGATGTTGGATAACTATGAAGACGTGAACTGGATTAATAGTGGTTGCAGCAAGAGTGGAGAGGTCAAATGGATTTGACAAACTGAATAGGCCCCATGCAAAGTGTTTTTCGTTACTTGGTTTTCACTTCGTGAATAATTCATCCTATCTTGTGTGTGATTGTTTATTTACATAATTGTAAATCAACGGTTAATTAACTATTGGAACTTAACCATGATTAATTGATTAAAATTGGTAGTAAGCCATACTAGGGGTCTAAAAGTAACTTCCAACGTCACTTAAGAACTTGGCTTTGCAAACTTATATTCATATATCGCTTGGCCTTGTGTATTAGGTAACTCCATAGTTTTAAAAACCGGACCGGACCAATCGGTCCGACTAGTTCAATCAGGAATTGGGAGCCAGTCCAATCCGATAAAAACCCCCAAAACTGGTCAAAAATCGAGGTTGAATCGAAATTTTTTTTAAAAACAGTTCGATGCCAGGTTCGGTTTTTAAAACCATGGGTAACTCCGACCATCTTGCTCCTACGATATATTAAAAAAAAAAATTGTAAAGTTGTGGTTTTCAATTTTGTTTGTTGGCATTAATTCCGTGTCAAGTTTAATTGTAATTCTTCAATCATTTCCTTGTATTTTTGTGGGATTTAATGTAATGGGTTTAGTGTAAGAATTTGGTGAAGAACAGTTAAGACAATGCATATTGCTATTAGCTCGCGAGTGGTGTAGCCAGCGAGATGTCACGTGAGGAGCACATGCTGGAAGTTCAAAGGTCTTAGTGTCAAAAGGCATCTCGCGAGTGTCTTGTGACTTGGCCAACTCGCAACATGACTCACGAGATGCATTGCCAACATGTTTTGTGTGTTTTTCCTCATTTCTTTACCCACACTATATAAACCTATATTACCTACAAAATTGTGAGGAGAGTTTCAGAGAGAAAACCCTAGGAATTCATTTGAGAGTTAGAAATTGCAAAACTACAGTCCTCTACACATTTCTCTTAGTTTTCCTCAAACTCTTTCCTCTCTAAATTCCATATTTTTTGAGAGGTTCTTGGCCCAAACACAAACCACACCCATTCTGAGTGTTATGAATTGATTTGGAGCTTTTGGGAGGCATTGGGTCATGCCATTCTATGGTGAGATGCAATTGGTGATAATTGCGAGATTCGGAAAGCTAGTAAAGACAAGACTTGGTGAAACCCGTTGGTAGCTGAGATTCGGAGGGTCTAAGTACATAGGGTAGTCTAGGCTTGGAGGGTCTAAATTGTAATCCTTGTACTCTAACTTATTTATTAGTGGATCGATTCGGCTTGGAGGGCCACGAAGAGGTTTTTACGCCGAGCACTTTGGTTTTTTTCTTTGATAACACATCTCGGTATTATTTTTTGTTTGCTTCTCTCTTCCCTTACTCCTTGTATGTTATACTTAATTGTCAATTATGTATGCCTATACATTAGGTACCCTATTAATTGTGCATTTAATATTTTTATTCCATATCTAGTTAAGTATATTAAAAGCAATTAAGCCATAATTTAAAAGTTTGGGGTCTTAATTAGCTCTAGTACTAGTGAGCTTTCAAAATGAAATTACCAATTTAGGGTTTTTCTAAAACTTGTGTATTAGGTAACTCTAACCATCTCGCTCCTACGATGTATTAAAAAAAATGAAATTACCAATTTGGGGTTTTACTAAAATCATTAGTTAGTTGGAGACAAAAGTTAATGATTATTAACAAATAGTTAATAGAAGTGTAAGAAATATATATTCTATAAGATAAAATTAGTGACTTTGAAATAAAAGGGATCAGGGTAAGCGCTAACAAACTTTTTGGATGTCATTTCTCAAAAAAAGAAAAGAAAAAAAAAGGATGTTTTTGCAATTTTCTCTAATAGTAAAAGTGAGTAACTAAGGCTGTATTTGGTTCAATGTAAATCGAATTCTGAATGTAAAATGGATGCAGGAGAAAGTGAATCTCGTAAGGATAATGAAATTCAGGTGTTTGGTTCTATAATGGAAAATAGTCCGAAAAACGATTTTAAGTGTTTGGTAACATTCTAAAAATGCTATTTTTTTTACAAATTTTCACATTTTCTTAGCATTCAAACAAATTTTATTACAAAAAATTTCAAAATATACACTTAACACAACCAAAAAATTACACTTAATACAACCAAAAATCAAAATAAAAACATTGAGGGAGAGGAAGAAAGAGTGAGATCGAAGGGAGAAAGAGTGACAAAGTGAGGGACAGAGAGATAGATTGGGAACGAGAGAGATCAGAGTGGATGGAGGACGGCGGCCAGATCAGGTGGGTTTAGGGGTGGAATGGAGTGAGCTAGTGGTCAGTGGCGGGCAAATCAGCAACGTTGAGCAAGAGGGAGAACAAGATCGATGTGTTGAGAACGAGCTCGATCTTGGGTGGGTCGAGAACGAGATCAATTTTGGGTGGATCGGTCTTGGGTGGTGACGATCTAGATGGCAGCGCCGATGATCTTCCAGCGGCGACTATAGGTGCGATCTCGCCGATTCTGGGATGCAATTTCGGTGGTGCTATAGGTGGCGTGATCTCACTGGTGCTGGGGTGCGACGAGACTAGTGCGATCTGGGGTTAGGGCCGGAGTTGGGGTGCGACGAGACCGGTTCTTTGTGCGATCTCTTCTTGCTGTTTCTCTCTCTCTCTCTTCTATTTTCCTGGGGTGGAAACCATTTGAAGGTAAAATAAAACCTGAAATGGCTTTACGGGAGAGACAAGGTATTTTACAGTCAACGCAGAAAATGAATTCTGTTTGATCCAATTTTCTGTAGCTACCAAACACAAAGGCTGGTGTAAAATGATTTCCTAAAATCATTTGAAAGCAAAACAAACGCAACCTAATATTCAAGAGTTTTATTTATAACATAGTGGCATCAATCAATCTCTCTTAAAAGAAGAATCCTGTGGTAAGTACAAAAAACAGAGAAACCCAAAAAGGACCAAAAGGGTAGCAAAATTAAATTTATGAAAAAGAAGAAAGTTTGTGTTCTCATTAATATCTACTGTGTGTTCAAATTAGTTTCTTTTAGCTTATTTGTTTATTTATATTTTTCTAAAATCTCACTTTTTTAAGTTACCATTGTACTTATCAGCATTAAGAAAATAATCAAATAAATTAACCCAAATGCATGTTTAATTAAGATTCCCATCACAGAGAGAGATGAAGCACCTTGTAATTTAATGTAAAATATCAATTATTTATATGGTAAAAACACACAGTATGTAGGTTCAAGTCTGTTTGGGATCCACTTATTATACTGAAATTGAAAATTTTTTGCTGAAAGTACTATAGATAAAGGTAAAAGTTAGTTGAAATAGTACAGTAGAATCTATGAATAATACTAAAAATTGCAGTAAGACCCATAAATAGTAGCAAAAATATGATGAATAGTAAAATAAGTTGGCAAAAATAAGTGTTACCAAACGCACACTTCATATATAAGAAAATTACTTGAAGTTTACTAATCTTTTGTTTCTATCAGACATTCAAATGAGAATATACCGTTCATAATTCCATGAACTATTATAGAAGACAGCCTCTAGAGACTATCGAAAGATAACATAACATAACATAACTTCTGGTGACAAATGGACAATTACAGCTATATAATCCTTCAAACATTGCAGACAAAAAGAATCCAAGATGCATATAAAATTGAGTCAAAGCTCCTCATCTATAGAAACCTATATGATTCTTTAGGCAAAGTTGGGTTGGATTCGCGGGACCTCGTTCGTGCAGCTATAAACCATGTTAAACTGTTGAACAACTCATTTCTTATGTCTGCAAGTATGAAACAAGGCAGCTATCTCCAGTGATGAATTTCCCATGAGACACGCTGCACTTCTCTTTTCTTTTGCTTCTATCGGGAACTTAGGGCATTGTAAGTGGACGCACTGCTAAACATTTTGATTTGAATATATATAAGTACACTGACAAGGAAGAAGAATCTCATAAATTAAATTAATTTTTTGTTCATGGTGCTTGCCTCGTGAATGCGTTGTTTTACTAATGTTAAAATGCACATAGTATTACTGACAAAGCTCATGAATTTAAGTTGTAGATAGAGAATGACGACAGGTTTTCGTTCTAGCTCTCCTTGCTCTGTGATACCTTTGTTTATTGCTAATAATAAGCAGAACTTTTTTGCCATTTGCGAATTGCAAATGAAGAAAAAGTGTACACAAATCTTTTACTCAAGAATTTGTATCAAGTTGCATGCACTTTGCAACTTGCAAGCCATTTGTGTTGGAAAAATTCCCTGCCATGCTCACGTCATGGAAGCCAGGCTGCGAGAAGTAATGCGCGCGCAACTCAAAATCATAATTCAGAACTTCGCTGCACGAAAAATAATAATAATAATTGGACCTGCAATAAAAGCTAAAACTAAAATAGACTCATCCATGACCATGAAAGTATCCAATGAAGTTGGAGTGCCCTCATCTTGAATCATGATATCATCACATTAATTCCTTCTATAGTGTTCTCCAAGGATAAAGATTTTTTTTTTTTTGACAAATAGGTGTCCAGAATTTTTTGAGTATATAACTATTCTCCTGAGTATATACAGTTCCCGTTCAACACATATTTAGTTATTACAGGGAGAGAAATTCTATGAGAGTGACCCCAAGATGCTGGCAAAAGGTTTCGAACCCAGCCTACCTAAAATAAAAATTAGAAAGAAGGGTCTCAAGGCATTTGTTAATTAACTATTTTAAGAAAATTTTTTAAACAAGTTTTATGAGAAATATAAAAAGTTGTAAAAAATTAATTACTTTTTTCTTTTGCCATAAAAAATTTTAAAAATATTTTCTAAATCAATGTCTTTGAGGGCATTTCCATTAACTTTTTCCTAAAAAAAAAAAAGGATTAGGAGATAGTAAGCTTGCTGCATAAAAAAAAAAAAAAAAAAAAGACTAAAACACCGATCAATTTGGTTGTAGAAAAATTCAAACAGAAAATATATTATTTGACGATAAAAAATTTTTCCCTGTCTAATTCACTTGTTACAACCCAATTCGTTAATTAAGCACGTGTCTATACTGTGCTTCCACTAAATTAGCACTAGGCTGTCTTTTATCTTTCTACTTTCTTGATCTTTAATGCTATGTTTGGATGTTGGGGGAAAGAGGAGGAGCATAGTAGAGGAAGGAAGAGTAATTTAATTACCTTGTTTAGATTTTTTTTAAGGAAGGAGAAGGATTTGGAGGGGTTTGAACTACTTCTAACCCCTCATTTTTTATTCTCCCAAATTGGAGAGATTTGGAGGGAGAGTAGAGCATAAAAATGCTTAATAAAATGAATTATTAAATTTAACCTTACCATATTAATAAAATTACAAATGAAAAGACTAATTATTCCCTTCCCTCTTACTTAATTTTAAAAACATCCAAATAAGGCGGAGAATAACTATTCCTCTCTACGCTCCTCTCTACTACTCTCATTCTCTCTACTCTCCTCTCTCTCTCAAAATTTCCAAGCATAGCATAAATGCCAGCTTCAGTTAAACTACGAATAAGCTATTGTCTCTTACTGGCTATGATGGTAACAAATGTCGATCTACAAGCGGCCCCAAGATTTGATCCACTATCCCTCCATGCCGGCATGGCCTCGCTCTTGCCTATTGGCTTTTTATCCGTAGACGCAATAAAAGAAAGTAAGAATTTGTCTTCAGCGCAATGAATTGTCACAAACAGAAAGGGAAATTAGGGGGAAATTAGATATCATATATTTCTCCTGGCCATATCCTGAGTTTGACATAACATGCACTGGGATCAACTCGGTTATTTGCTTGAAGATTTTTGTGAAGATGCTTCCACTCTAGATTAAATTTATGCCGTAATAATTAATAGGGCATAAATGCATAATTTATTGTGAAAATCCAATACTTCGAATTTTGGATTTCAAAAATGAAAATCCGTGGTGAACAAATTAGTCAATGTAATTGTTTTTTGTATTTCGGAAAAATTTAGGGCAAAATATAGTAATTATCCTTGAAGTTTGACTAACATAAATCAGATTCAAAACATTTTGAAATTGACCAATTTAGTCCATAAACACAAAAACAATTAAAAAATTTGTTTGTGTAAGCCATAACAATTTGACTAATCTTCATCTAAGTTAGCCTTCATTTATCAGTCAAATGGTCAAAATAGAAAGTTAGCATGATATAAACAGCGTTACACATCATTTGTGTTTAGGGATACATTCTACTCTAGCTTAATTTATATATATATATATATATGTGTGTGTGTGTGTGTGTGTGCGCGCGCGCGCGCGCAACTTCATCCTAGACATTTGAACCCCGACTATTACTTTTACACCCCACAAGCACTTATATTTATGGAATGACCATCACACTAAAGATATGTGGTAGTAGGGATAAATTTTTTTTAAATCTGATTGATATTAGCTCATAAAACATTTACTAAAAGCAAGTGCACCGGTTTGCCCAATAGATTGCTAGAATTCCACCTAATGTAAACCATGGTACCCACAAAAAATGATTTATGACTTTTATTTATGAATAGTAAAACAAATATCTTCTCATAAAAAATAAAAAAAGAGTAAAACAAATATCTATCAAGTGGTACGTGATAAGGCTGGATGCCCCGCCACCATAGACTTTGCGTGTTAGCTTGATCCAACTGGACTAAAGTAGTAATAATAAACCCAATAGATTCCTCAACCAACATAGTAGGTTGAGGAACTTTTATCTTTACTGTAAGGTTGAATTTAATCAATTAATTTGTTGGTTTTATTTCATGTCAAATCTACTTGTAATTTAGCAATTAGAAACTCTGTATTTAGGTGAGAATCACGTAAGGATAGTGTGTGAGAGATTGTGAAGAAAAAGCTCAAGAGTGTGCACTAAGCAAGGCCTCGCGACTGGATCGCGGCTGGCAAGTTGCTAAAGGAGGCACATGTGTGAAACATGCAGAGGAGCTGAAGAGTCACGCCAATTGAAGCACTACAAGACAAAACTTCCAGTTTGGCTAGGCAGTTAGATCGTGACTCTGACTCGCGACTCAGTCAAGTTGCGAGGCCAAGTCGTCAGACCACTATATTTGGGAAAAACAGACCTTTCACATTCCAAACACACACTAACGGACCTTTCACATTCTAAACTCACACTAGTATAAATACCCCTTATACTCACGTATTGTAGAGAGTTTCCAGAGAGAATTTTGATAAAGAAACCCTAGAGAAAAACAAGATTGACTCATCCACAATCTTCATCCTTGTTTCTCCAAATTCCTCTACTCTCATCCTCTCCATTGATACATCCTTGAGAGGTACATTAGCCAAATCCTTATCTCACCATACCCATATCAGTGAGAAGGTTATTTGGAGCTTGGGAAGTAGTTAGGAATGGACTAATTGATATTAGTTGATCCTATGGGCTATAGTAGGATTCGGTAAGCTAGAGAAGACAAAGGTTCGGCGTAATCTTGTTAGAGCAAGAAGTTTGGAGGGCTTAAGTACACTAGGTAGATTAGGCTTGGAGGGTCTTCTGCTGTTCATGTATCCTAACTTCATTCTTTAGTGGATTATTGGCTGCTTGAAGGATAGTAGAGAGGTTTTACGCCAAGGACTTTGGTTTCTTCTTCGATAACACATCGTTGTGTTGTCTTTGTATTTGCAACTCTCTTCCCTTAATCTTTACCATTTAATTTCTGCTGTGGTTGTGATTCTATTTGATTTAGATTGTTTTATCAATTCTGTCTTAGCTTATCTTCATTTTCCACACGTACATTGTTTGATAATAAGCTTAAATTGATAATTTGTAATTTGGAGATCTAAATGTTCAAGGTGTTTTACACATTATTTAAACATTCAATTGGTATCAGAGCGAATGCACTTGTTGTGGTTTAATTACCTAAGTGCGATCCTTGACCCCTTAGCTATGGATGAAGCTATGGAAAAGGCTATGTTCAATTGTGGTTTAAATGTTTGTGATAATAACTCTATGATTATGTTTGTTCACATATTGAAATTTTTTGAAAATGAGAATCATATTCTGCACAATGGTCTATGTGAGTCTAATTCTTCGATTAAGAAGTATAAAAGAAGAAATAGAATATTGTGTGATAAGGTTGATAATTTGAAAAGGAAAGATGGGAAGGATTCTCAATCCTCTCAAGGAATGACATGCTATGAATGCAATGGTCGTGGACATTTCAAGAAGGAGTGTCCCAACTATTTGAGAAGGGAAGGTAAAGTGTATGCCACTATTCTTAGTGACTCAAACTCCTCTAATTCAGACTCAGAAGAAAGCTGTGACAGTGAAGGAAACTACTCCACATTTATGACCATTGCTCCCATCTTCAGATGATTTGAGTTTGTTAGTGGAAAAGCTTGGTGAGCACATTGTCGTGGAGTCGATAGGGATTATAGAGGAATCTAATGTTGAGAAAGATGAAAGAATAGTGGGATTGCAAGAAACCTACAATTCCCTCCTTAAGAAGACTAGTGAATATGTAAGAGTGGCTAAATCAGCCATTAAGAAAATGAAGAGAGCAGAGCAAGATTATAAAAGCCTTCTGGTGCAATAAAAGGAGACTAGGTGTGAAGTTGAGACGCTGAATTGAGAGTTAACCGAAGCCAATTCAAAGATCAAATTCCTTGAGCTTGAGGTGATTCAGGCTAATGCTAAATAGAGTGGGTTTCCTCCAAAAAGCTTGATGAAGTGCTAGCATAACAAAAGCCCTTTTCTGGCAAGAGTGGCTTAGGATACACTAGAGAGGCTAGTTCAAGCAACACACTGTCTAAGAAGATGAAGTTTGTAAAAGCAAAAGAACTAGTGGCAACAACTTCAGCAGTTGAGAAAGTGAAGTTCGAGGAGAAGTAAAAAATGATTGCTTAACGGGTTTTAACAAAGTCACCAAACCCCTTTAATTCAGATTAGAAGAAAGCTACGACAGTGAAGGAAACTACTCCGCATTTATGACCATTGCTCCCATCTTCAAATGATTTAAGTTTGTTAGTGGAAAAGCTTGGTGAGCACATTGTCGTGGAGTCGATAGGGATTATAGAGGAATCTAATGTTGAGAAAGATGAAAGAATAGTGGGATTGCAAGAAACCTACAATTCCCTCCTTAAGAAAACTGGTGAATATGTAAGAGTGGCTAAATCAGCCATTAAGAAAATGAAGAGAGCAGAGCAAGATTATAAAAGTCTTCTGGTGCAATAAAAGGAGACTAGGTGTGAAGTTGAGATGCTGAACTGAGAGTTAACCGAAGCCTATTCAAAGATCAAATTCCTTGAGCTTGAGGTGATTCAGGCTAATGCTAAATAGAACGGGTTTCCTCCAAAAAGCTTGATGAAGTGCTAGCATAACAAAAGCCCTTTTCTGACAAGAGTGGCTTAGGATACACTAGAGAGGCTAGTTCAAGCAACATACTGTCTAAGAAGATGAAGTTTGTAAAAGCAAAAGAACCAATGGCAATAACTTCAGCTGTTGAGAAAGTGAAGTTCGAGGAGAAGTAAAAAATGATTGCTTAACAGGTTTTAACAAAGCCACCAAACCCAATAGTACGGGTTTTAACAAAGCCTCCAAACCCAGCAAGGTTACACACAAGGCAAAAGGAAAATCTCTTTCGAAGTCACAAAGAGGATCGAAAACTCAACATTAGTGTCACCATTGTGGAATCCAAGGTCACACTAGACCTAATTGCTTCAAACTTTGGGCATTAAAGAATGGTAGGTATCAAAGGCCAAGTGGACAAAGAAATGCCAAAGGGAACTCCAAGCAATTGATAGGGGGAGAAGTTGATTCCAACACTGGGGATGTAATGAAGATGATAGACAGCATCACCTCCTGTTTGGCAAACTTCACCCTCGGGTTTGAGAAACGTAAGCCAAGTACCCAATCTTATAAGGATATTACCCCAAACACACGTGCTGTGTGAGTGAAGAAGGGTACATATGCATAAGCATTACAACATGTCCATGCATTAATACTTCATATGTTTTTGTGACATTGATTGGTTGTGTGCTTTGTGTTATCACTCTAGCATGTTTTAACAAATTTGTTTGTTTGCTTTTTGCTTTGAATGTTTTTACATTGTTGTTTTTTATCAATCTTTTCTTACTTTTATGTCAAAAATCTGAAAACACATAAAAAATAGAAAATCCAAAAAGTTTGATTGACATTATTGTGTTTTGTCATAAGCATATTTTGCCTTATACTTTTGTGCTAATGACTCTGTGCATTTACGAGCGTTGCTTGTTCTTCATGCACTCATATTATTGTGGAAAAAAATCTTGAAATCTATGAGACTGTTGTAAATAGATCTTCAAACTTGTCATGAATGATTAGTCAATGATTTTGTTGATCTTGAAACTTGCATAGACTTGTGCCTATATATCTTCCCACTCTTTTATTTTTTTAGAAGAGCTTAACAAATGTAAATCTCAAAATGAAAAGAGATAATGAGCTGCAAAAACCTTCGCACATACTAGTATTTGACTAGGAAAACGGGAAAGCGACTTTTGTGAAAAATGTATGATGCCCATAAAGCCAAAGGCTTACTCATCAAACTGAAATGTCAAAAATTTCAAGCATCGATCTCAAAATGAGATGTATTGATTCAAAAAGATCAAATGTTATGATGTAAATGGAGCCAAATGAAAAGCTTCATAATAATGTTATCAAGTTTTGTGGGAGGTCATATATGCATATTTCTATAATAGAGATAGGTCACTTTTCCTAGTGTTAATTGTGTATACTTTGGTTGAATTGATCATTGGAGTTTCACATTAGACTTAGGACAATCTCATTTTTGATATACACACATAACACACATGTCTATGTTCAATGAATGTCATATTCATTTATGTGATTGTACTTAATTAAATGTGCTTCACATACTCAATTTTTGTTGATCAAACACAAAAATATTTTTGAGTGTTTTAATTTTTTTTTTGGAAAGTCTTTTGTTTTTGCAAAAATATGAAAAATTTCAAAAACTGTGTTGCCCTCTACTGGCAACTTGGTTGCGGGTCAATCCAGTCACATGCCCCTAGTCACGAGCTTACTTATAAGGTTTTCGCGACTTTCTGGCGAGTCAAAGTCTCAACTGTGAAAAAGATTTAGATAAATTTCAAAATTTTGGGTTTTTGGAATTTTCGCGACTCATGTTGGCGACTTGTTCGCGAGTGGAAGCTTCAGTCGTGAAGGGTACTCAAAAAGTTTGGCGACTCTAGTCACGACTTACTTGGGGGTGGAACTTCAAGTTGCGAAAAACAATTAGGCAATTTTTCAAAAATTTTGTTAGGAAGGTTTCTGGCGACTTGCTTTGGTGACTTGTTTGCGACTCAATCTAGTCACATTGCATTTTAAGGGTGATTTTCAAGGTAGTTTTCAAAAACTATTCATTTTTCCCTCATGCATCATTATCACTATTCATATCTTCATCTCTTGCCCTTTTTTCTATTTAACCCTTTTGTCTATTCATGTCAAAAAAGGGGAGAGTCTACTCTAGAGTAGTATACCGGAGAGTTGTGTCATTTCTATATGACTGTTTTGGTGTATGATCAAGTTGCTCACATGTTTCACATCATGTCTACTTGATCGCAATTTACTTCTTACATTATACTTGTCCTTACTTGCTTTACCTTGAGAGTCTAATGTGCTTTGTGCAAGTGTTCCAGGTAACAAGTATATATGTCCCAAGTTCATCACAGCTCCTATGATTCATGATAGAGAGAGTGATATGATAGGGGAAGAGCCTGACCAAAGGGGGAGTATTGTTGTTCAAGAGCAAGACTATGTCGTTTAATATTATCATATATCAGGACTTATGTTGTGTATTTATATTATGCTGCATATGTACCCATGCTTTGTAGTTTAGTACTTGTTGTTAATGTTATACATTTCTATAAGTACATCACTCTTGTGCCCTGTGTTGGATTTTGTATCCTTAATACAATTACCTTGTGTTATTGTATTGGTTGAGTGTTGGATATGCAAATGATACTTTGCATTGAGTTATTAGCTTGCATGTTCGGATGTTCATTCTGTTGTGTGAATGAGCATTGTGGTCACTATTTATAGTAATTGTTCATTTTTGGTCAAGCCATACTTTGTTGCTTTAATCTATATTACTTGATCGCATTGTGCTTTCTCCATTAGCATTACAAGTTTTTCTGCATACAATGATCAGTTTATGTTGTTATTTTTTAGGAGATACTTGTTCTTTTGGTTCAAGAGCTACACAGATTCTAGAGTTAGGTGTGAGTGAGTTTTGTTCAACTGTTCCAACTCACTTGTTAAGTCTAAAGTTTGTTTTAGGGTTTTGTCACGGAATAGCCAAAGGGGGAGATTGTAAGGTTGAATTTAATAAACTAATTTGTTGGCTTTATTCCGTACCAAATTTGCTTGTAATTTAGTATTTAGAAACCCTGTATTTATGTGGGAATCATGTAATGGTAGTGTGTGAGAGAGTGTGAAGAAAAAGCTCAAGAGTGTGCACTTAGTAGGGCCTCGAGATTGGATCTCGTGACTGACTCACAGCTGGCAAGTTGCCAAAGGAGGCACACGTGTGAAGCATACGGAGGAGCTGAAGAGTCACGCTAGCTAGAGCATTACAAGACAAAACTTCCAGTTTGACCAGGCAGTTAGATTGCGACTCAGACTCGCGACTCAATCAAGTTGTGAGGCCAAGTTGCTAGACTATTCTGTTTGGGAAAAACTGACATTTCACATTCCAAACACACACCAGTATAAACACCCTTTATACCCACGTATTGTAGAGAGTTTCCAGAGAGAATTTTGAGAGAGAAACTCTAGAGAAAAACAAGATTGACTCATCCACAATCTTCATCCTTATTTCTACATATTCCTCTACTCTCACCCTCTCCATTGATACATCCTTGAAAGGTACACTAGCCAAATCCTCATCTCACCATACCTATATCAGTGAGAAGGTTATTTGGAGCTTGGGAAGCAGTTAGGAAGGGATCAATTGATATTGGTTGATACTATGGGCTATAGCGGGATCCAGTAAGCTAGAGAAGACAAAGGTTCGGTTTAACCTCGTTGAAGTAGATTAGGTTTGGAGGGTCTTCTGCTGTTCATGTATCCCAATTTCATTCTCTAGTGGATTATTGACCGCTTAGAGGGCGGCAGAGAAGTTTTACATCGAGAACTTCGGTTTCCTCTTCGATAACACATCGTTGTGTTGTCTTTGTGTTTACATCTCTCTTCCCTTAATCTTTGGTATTTAATTTATGCTGTAGTTGTGATTTTATTTGGTTTAGATTGTTTTATCAACTCTATTTTAGCTTATCTTCATTTTTCGCATGTACATTATTTGATAATAAGCTTGAATTGGTAATTTGTAACTTGGGGGTCTAAACGTTCAAGGTGTTTAACACACTATTTGAACATTCACTTACCAATCATGCACTTGACACAATTCAATAATAAATAACTTTTATTGAAAAAGCATGCGTACTCTAGATCTATCACCATCCCTATCTCAATTTTGGGGTAAAACTTACCATGGGTTTGGCATTTTCTTAAATGCTTTTTGCTTTTTTGACTATGTTTTTTTTTAGTAAATAATCTAATTTTTAGCTTTTTTTTTTTTTTGGAAATGTGTTAGATTATTTGGAAAAAAGAAATTTATAACTTTTTG
Organism: Quercus suber; assembly: GCF_002906115.3. Lineage (NCBI taxonomy): Eukaryota > Viridiplantae > Streptophyta > Magnoliopsida > Fagales > Fagaceae > Quercus > Quercus suber. The sequence goes on along the minus strand of NW_027069550.1, from coordinate 834,457 downwards.
TCATACATTTAACATAATAATTCCCAAAAATTATATTAATTACTTTTTTTATTTTCTCATAAAAATTTCTATAAATATATCATAATGTCTTAGGATATATGTAAACTTATCCCTTAAAAATAATAACACATTCAAAGTCTTTTAACCTCACTAATTAACACTTCTTGATGTTTCTAATGAAAACATATCTAGAGTTTATCTTCACTCCCATTATAACCATCCAGGGGCGGAGCCACCTATAACATTGGGGGGCCATGGCCAGCCCAAAACTATTGAAATACTTTGAATGATTGGCCCCCCCAAAAAATTTAAGCCCAAGTCCATAGTTTATATTTTCTTTCCTTTGAAATCTGTAATGTATAGCCAGTCCACCCCACTATTGGTTTCTCAAATTAATAGACCTCCACCTAAATAAAACATAGCCTTTTACCAAAACCATTAATAAATGCCGAGTTGGCTTGTGTCTTTTCTTTTTATATTTTATAAATATACAAGAGTGCATTGTGTTCTTTGTGTATACAAGTAGGTAGTATTGTTGCAAATTTGGATATCGGTTTTTGAAGATAGAGAAAGAAGAGGAAGGGATTGAGGTAGCACAGGTTGAAGATAAAAAATTTTGGTATGCATTTGGGATTTGCAAGTTCCAAATAAAATCAAAAACTTCCTGTGGCAAGCCTGTCATGATTCCATTCCTACAAAAACAAACCTGAAGTGAAGACACATAATGATCAACTCGCTGTGCGAATGGTGTTTGTGTTGGAAAAACATATGTTTGTATTGTATATGAAACATACGCAGCAGAAAATTAATTGATTTACTTCATTCACAATTGATAACATGTACTATATAAATTTCAGAATTTAAGAACAAGAGAGCGTACTTTGGTATATGGCTTGGAGGGGGACCAAAAGGGACAAATAAGACTCTAGCTTTAATGGGTTTTAAGCTTTCTGTCAACTCTTGACAAGCCCAAAATTACCATTAATTATATTTAATGCCACTATATAAATATAATTATACTCTAAGCCTTATTAATAAATTATAACCCAAGACTTTATTATATATACAACCCTTTCATTAAAATATTCGTAGTAATACAAAGTCATGAATGTTGACTGCCATTTTGAAGATTACTACATCTTAATTCTTGAGTACCCGGTTTAATCCTTTAAATTATTCATCATATATTTATAAAATCTAATTTCATAAATATATAATTTAGTAACTTCTTAATAAAGTGATTAGGCCTAATACTCTGAATAACTAAACTCATTAAACTTATTTCAAGGGAATATTTTATATGTCCATTAAAAGATTATGAATTTCATCTTGAGAATATATGTTCCTTCAACACTAAATGTGGTTGTCCAATATACTGAGGTTTTGATTGTGGCTTTAGATCTCACTCCTGATATATCAAAGCAACCTACACTTTATGATCAGGTTCATTACTTTCTCAGGATTGAGAGTTCATGTAAATAGAAGTTGTGAGATTTATTATTCATTTAACAGTCATTAGTAGAATAATAAATCTCACAGCGGTCTAGTTCAATATGTCTTAACACTTAAAACATATCAACTAGAAGTCTCTACTTTCATGATCAAGACAAATCATCTTAGTTGATATGTTATAGTCTTCGCAAATGAAATGTCCAATTTCATAACCAACTACGAACTAAAATTTTGAGTTTACATAGAACTTGTGATTTATATTTTCTATGAATAAATCACATAAATCACATACTATGCATCTCATAGACTATACGATAATATCCAAATATTCATGTTACCATTATTTTAGATAATAATAAAATAACTTCATTAATCAGAACATAATGTCATACATAACATCATACAATAGGATTTAAAGAGCACATATCCTAACAATTTGAGTGATGAGGAAACACCATTACATGCATTGTGGTCATGCAATGAACTCGGCTCGGTATGGTCTTCATCGGAGTGGAGCTCTCGGCAAAACTCAAACGTCACAAACTTCAAGGAGCTTCTGTCATGGATACTCAATAATCAAGGAAACCTGGAGCTATTTGTGATGATAACATGGGGAATATGGCACCAATGAAATTAGGTTCACAACTACAAACCTTGCTGCACCTCAGACTAGCTCGCTTCACAAGCGAAAGAGAAGTTGGTTGAATTCCTTGATGTACTCCTACCTACATTCTAGCAGTACCGAGACCAAGGGTGAGATGGAAGCCACTCGACACAAGTTTCTTCAAAATAAACTTGATGGAACAATCTATAGGAATGAAAATAAAAGCGGCATAGGTGTTGTTGTTTGAGACCACACAAGTTCCATCATAGTGTCACTAGCTCAACTTATATCCCCAGCACTCCAACTAGTTGAAATTGAGGCAGTTGTAGCAACACGGGCTTTGGGATTTGGATAGGAAGGCAGGGGGAAATACAATTGCTTCAGTGAAGCCCCTAATTTAGGATGCCCTTGTTTTTTATAGGTTATACACAAAATTGCTATACTCTTATTGCAGAAGAGACAACAATAAATTACCACATACTCTAGCTAGATACTCGATAAATGTTTTTAACTATGTAGCATGGATGGAGGAAGTTCCCCATCCTTTACATTTTGTAGCTCAACATGATTTAGCCAATTTGGCCAACCAAGTTCAATAAAGTTTCAAGCTCTTTCTCACCAAAAAAAAAAAAAAAATTTGTTGAAGTGCAATGTACATAGTGCACTGTTCAAACTTACGAGGTTTTTTTCCCCCACAAATTTGATCTTTTTCTCTAGCTGATTTTACCTTTTACTATTTGGATCTAGTCGTTTGATAAGTTGTGCAAACATTAATTTGTTTTTAGAAGAGAATTTAGTTGCCATAGACATAAGATTTATTCTTTTTTAAATTAAAAAAAAAAAAAGAATTGAAAAAGAAATTGCTAAGAATTTCCCTATAAAATTCATAATAAAAAAAAATTTATTTAATGAAGGATCGACATTGAGAAAAACTTTTATAGGAGTTGCCAAGTTTTTTTTTTTTTTTTTTTTATTTATTTAATTTTAATTTTGGTACATGTTTATAGCAAATTAGAAAAATTTCGTACACTCATTTGAGTTTAGATATATTATATATTTAAATTTGATCATTTTGTATACAATTCATTTATGAATTATGATGAACATACGAATATGTAATTCGGCCCCTAAGTAAAAAATCCTGACTATGCCCTTGTAACTATCTATTTATCAAATTAAAAAAAAAAATGCACAAGTGCACACAAACATTTATGATTTTTATTATTATTATTTTTTGGAATAAAATCGCTATATGAATTCTATTTTTTTTTTTTTTTGGCTAAACTATATGAATTCTATTATTTTAAATAGGAAACTTTATCACTTACATGTAAGTATGTTATATAGCACTATGCATCACAAGCTGGTGTGTCTTCCAGCGAAAACTCAGTGATGCCATATTACATCTTTTGAGAACACAGCTAAAAAGAGGATTTCATTAGGAAGAAACTAAGGAACAATCATAGTCTAAGGCACATCCTGTTCAAGTACAGACCGTTAAACTCATCAATAACGATGCTAGAAAGGTCCACAGGCGGACAACTAAAAATATTAAAATGACTCTCTTGGACTACTCTCATCCTGGCTAGCTTGTCAGCACTTCTATTAACTTCTCGAAAAAAGTACTGTCTGAAACCAATCTGGAGAATTTGAGTAGCTAGTAACTTGCAATCATCCACCAAAGAAGATACCAAACTATTAGAATAATTTGGAGAGGGCAACACATCAATAATAAATTTAGCATCTTACTCTACCACAACAGCATTAAAGTTTCAGTTTATGCAGAGTAAGAGCCCATCCGAAGGGCTCAAAACACAGCTAAATTCACATGTAAATTAATAAAAGGTCTCGCCTCTACTTGTCCTATTTGATAAGGTCATAACTCCGAGTTGCAGAAAGTGGATGAGTTCATGCTCATCGCTATTATATCATTTTGGAGGTACCCCCAACTTATTCGTTAGGTCCTGCAGGTAGGGCTGTCCAATGACTCGGGCCAACTGATCCGCCTGCCCAAACCGAAGGTCCACGGGCGACTTCGAAATCAGTCAGCGGTCGATCATGTGTTGGCAATAGAAATAATAGAATAATTTGGTTTGGATTCGGGTTTACAAAAATTTCACCTGAATAACCCGAACCAATCGAATTATTTATGCAAACTTACAAAAAAAAGATGATTTGACATGCCTAGATTGCCAACCTATGCATTTTGGTATCAGATTGAGAGAGGAGAAATGTGTATGAGTGTATAATCCCATCAGACATCAGTAAACAAAAGTTACTTTTTCCACACAAATTCCCAATATACCAATCAACCGTTAAACTCAAATTAAAATTTAAAATCAACGGTGTTGATGAGAGTGGAAGCTGAGCACTCGGTGATTTAACTGATTGCAGTGGCACAATTACCCAATTTCAAATCAACAGTTATAATACAAAATCAAAACTTAATCTAACGGTGAGAATTACATGTCAAAGATCTGATATCTCACCATCTCTAACAAGTCTCTTCACTTTAGAGTTCAGATTGCAAAATTCATGGGTCATGGCTTTACCTGCACGCTTTCTCCCCTCTTCACCCTTCCTCATCTCTTTACTTCTTCACTTTAAAGCTTTAAGCTTTGATCAATCTCAAACTTTCAAAGTCTCAGTTCTCTATTTGGCTCTCTCAAACTTTCTCAAACCCTCACTTCTATATTTGGTTGGATCTTCAACTCTTTCTAACCCGATTCTCCACATCCAAACCCTAGCTGCCTCCAATGCCATAGTCCACTCCTTTCTCCGCCTCCAGTGCCTAGTCGTTGTCGTTGCTTTCCAATCAATTCACCCTCCACAGCTAACGCCGGTGTGTTGTCCTTACCCATAAGTAATTGTGCTCTGCTTCTCATCTTTCTTTTGTTGTTAGTCTCATTGGTTAAAGCAAATACACCCAAAAATTTATAATATGAAACCCTAACTAAAAAGCCCCTTGAAACCCTAACTATTTTACTTTTTTTTTTTTTTTTTAAACTGATGCTTGGGTAGCAGTAGAAGCTTCAACTTGGGTGGGAATAGCACCATCATCTTGTGTAGCAGCTCGTGTTTGGACAAAGGGTTCATTAGTGGAGGTTTCCATGACCACACAAACCACAAAGGAAAAATAGTATTATACTTATGCAAAAAATAAATTATTGTAGAAATACGTGTTGTGTTGTTTAAACAACGACAACTTGTGTGAACATTTCTTGGTTCTATTCATCTTCAAAGTTCAACCAAGAAAAAAATAATTTGATTAGGAATTCTAGATTTCAACCAAGACCAATGAAGCACAAAACCCTCTTTTCTTATCCCTCTTAAGTCCTTAACTCCAATTTTCTTCATCCACATAATTACAACTTGTTTTATTTTATCTTAGTATTTTTATTTTCTATAATTAATCAAGAACTATGTTACAACTCATAAAAACCATTGGACCACAACCCTAACTAAACTGGGTTGGCTAAATGAATTCCCAACCCCACTTCCTAGGTTTTTTTTTTTTTTTTTTTTTTGATGGGCTACTTCCTAGTTTTCTTAATCACTATTTTCCTACAAATGACTTCCACATAACATTCACAATCAGAAAAACCATGTTAGGTTCTAAAGATTTAGGAATCTATGTATTTAGAACTCTAATGTGTAATGTTGGCAAACCATTATCAAAACAATATGTTTAGTCTTGTTTAGGCTTGCTCAAAGTTGTGTCTTTCATGTAAAGTTGGAATCGAGAGGCTGCAGATGCATTGGTGCATTTCGGCCTGGCTCAATCGATCGAAAGAAAGGCTTGATCGATCAAATTTCGGACAGAATGTTTTTCTGCAGAATTTTTCAACTCAGCCCTAACTCATTAAACGTTTTAGGTTTTCTATTTTTACCTTAGGTATATAAAGAAAAACCCTAGCCACGTTTTTAGAGTCGCTTCTGTTGTATTGTTGCTCATACTTTTCTGTTTTGTGTAAATCTCTTGTGAGATCTAGCGGAACTTTTCTTTACACAAAGCTTAGGGTTTTCAAGGTAGAGATAGTATCAACATCTTGATGATCAACTCGGTTACTGCCATTGGAGCTTAAAGAATAACAAGCGTGGGTGCTTGTAGCTGATTGGAGAATCCAAGAAAGAAGGAGTCCGTGGATTTGGAGCTTGCACGTGGTCGTGTCAGTAAGTTCTACTGGTGGGTAGCATTAGGAAGTCAAGCGGGGATCTTGTAAGTCCTTTTGTATGAACTTCGATTCTTTCGCACAGTGGATTCAAGTTTACCTTAAGAATAGCTAGGTCAAATCCTCTCCAAATTTTTACCGTGTGGTTTCCTGGGTGATCATATCATTGAGTTATTTATTATTCCGCTGCTTTATATTGTTGATATGATTGTATGTTTGTGATAACCTAGAATCGCTTAAATTGACTAAGTTAATCACTTGGCTAATTTACTAGGTTAATCTGGTTGGTTTAAGGGGTCTAAAACCGTTCAAACCAAATCAGTTAAAATGACATAAAATGATAATCAACATAAACACACTTTAGTTTGAGGGGCAAGCAACATAAACACACTCCATGTGATAATCATGACCAACAACTATGGGGACAGAGACAGGGTAGAGAGATTCTTATATACACAAATTAGATGTCAATATTAAAGATGATTCGACAATATTAAATTTCAGTTGTCAATATTAAATTTTAGGAGAAGTCCTTGACAGTTTCTATAACATAGTGTCAACAGCCATGTAATTGAAAGGGATATAAGGGAAAGGGATAATTACAAATTACCCATATGTGGTTTAGTCCAAATTTAATTTACCCACCCATGGTTTTATTTTTGACACTTTACCCATCCGTGGTTCATTCCATCTATGCTCCATAACCCACCTCAAATTTTTCCGTTACTCTAACACTTTCATAAAAAAATCAAACAAGAAATCAGATCAAACACTTCTCTTCCACAACAAAACATGAATAACATAAAGAAGTTTCACTTCAATTTTTGGTGTGGTGGTTGAAAAGGTTGATGATGATTTAGATCTGTGAAAGACTTGTAAACTATTTGATTCTTTGCCTATGAATGAATGTTTGACATGAGAGTTTTGTGTTAGGGATGGTAGATGTCTATTATTCATTGAATTACTGTTAAGGGGATAGAAAAGATTGAGAAAGAAATTTGTGGTGTGTTTGATTTGGTTTTAATTTTTGGTTTCAGTGACTGTGGCTTTATTTTCAAAATTTATGGATTTAATTTTTGGTTTTTGTTCAAGATTTATGGGTTTAGCTTTTGGTTTGGGTTTATCTTCAAAAATTTTGGGTTTAGCTTTTGGTTTCTAAAATCTGGGTTTAGCTTTTAGTTTCTAAATAAATTGGTATGGGCTAGAGAAATATTGGCAAGTCTTCTAGGTTGTAAGATAGGATATGTTTCTGTCAAATTAATTTTGTGGATACGGCTTGGATCTTTATCTTCGTAATTTGGAAATTGGTGATTGAACAGATGTGGACGTTGAGGTTCGAAAAATTTGTATTTGTCAAGAGGGGCGCATGATTCCTCTTTAGGGAAACCTACTTTTCTTCTATCTTTGATATGTTGATCCATGTGGCTCATATGTGGCTCATCATCAACCTTATCAACCACCACACCAAAAAATTGAAGTGAAACTTCTTTATGTTATTCATGTTTTGTTGTGGGAGAGGAGAGTTTGATCTGATTTCTTGTTTGATTTTTTGATGAAAGGTGTTAGAGTAATGGAAAAATTAGTGGTGGGTTACAAAGCATAGACGGAATGAACCATGGGTGGGTAAAGTGTAAAAAATAAAACCAAGGGTGGATAAGTTAAATTTGGGCTAAACCAGAAATGGGTAATCTGTAATTATCCCTAAGAGAATAGATACATGAGCATTAAGGAATGAAAATTTCAAGGTCTAGGGTTTTACTTAATTTCTTTTTACTTTCACTGAGAGCCAGAGAGATTAAAAGAGTTAGAATTTCCATTGTGTTTTCCCTATATCATTTTAAAGGCTTCCATCATATTAGAATTAATAACAGTAGAATTTTACTCTCAATAAATCATATTTACCAGTAAACATTATCATCTAGAACTGCAATGCTCTGTAAAAACAAAGCATCAAGTAGTGATTCAATTCAAAAATCAAATGAAACCACTAATAAGATGCTTATGAAGGGAACTTGAGTAGTAAATCAATTGCAGTATGAACGCCATTCAAGTCAATCCAAGAAGGAAAAGACAATTAGTAAAAAGAAACAATCACCAAAATCACTACATATTATTTATTTATTTATTTATTTTTACTAAACACAAAGGAAAGCAAAAACCATACCCTAAAGAAAACCGTGGGTGTATGGGTTTCAAACTTGAAGGCAAAAAATGCTACTTGGAGTCAACTCTCAATCTTGTATAAAATTAAACAAGATCAAAATTGATTAAAAAAAAGAACAAAGAACCAAAGTAAAATAGTTAGGGTTTCAAGGTTTTTTTTAGTTAGGGTTTCATATTATAAATCTTTAGGTTTATTTGATTTAACGAACAAGACTAACTACAAAAGAAAGATGAGAAACATAGAACAATTACCTATGGGGTGAAGACAAACACCGGCGGTAGCTACACTGTGGAGGGTAAATAGGATCAAAATTGATTATATANTTAAAAAGTATTCACAAACGACGTGAGGCTATCAATAATATTGATGTTGGTTGTAACTTGTAGTGTAGTGGTAATGGGGCATGCATTTAGTGAGCCATGTGTCTTTGGATAGCAATGAGATTACAAATGAGAGATGTTGGACATTGGTGACACTAACAAAATTAAGAAACTATAGTTGTCATGAGTACACTTCAAAAAACAATCTCCTCAGAAACAAATACACATGATGATATGTAGGATCATTAATGAATAAGAATATATTGAAAGTAGCTATGGAAAGATAGGTTGGGGGAGGAAGTTTATACATGCACAAACAAAACCCAGGCAATTCTCGGTTTAGAATGGATGAGTAAGCGTGAGAGAAAGTGTGTGAGAGCAGTGCCGGCCCTAGGCCTAGGCCAACTAGGCCATTGCCTAGGGACCCCTTACTAGAGAAGGCCCTAGATTTTGGGGCAAATTTATTTATTTATTTTTTATAAATAAATATTTTTGGGAGATATTAAAACATTTTAGTTTATATTTTTTTTCACTATTAAGAAGGTTGAAGAATTAAGTAATGTTAGAAATAGAGATAAGACAAATTTAAATAAATAAGTCTTCTAAATAGACATGTTTGCGAAACTCTCTTCTAGTGACTTAAATCTCGGCCATTGCCCCCCACACCCCACAAGAACTTATAAGACTTGTAGAGTAATCACTGCACTAAGAGTGCATGATGGTCTCCATAACTTTTATAATTTGATGTGACAATGAATATGATAGGTAGATTTTAACAAACTATTAAATGCATTTTTGAATGAATATTTGTGATTGGTGATATATCTTTGTAATTCTCATGTTGTAAATTTTATAATATTTCTAGTATTTTTGTAAGCCTCATGTCATTGATCACATTTATTGCAACACCAATTTGCAGTAAAATTTATTATAATTTTAGCATTTTCTCAAAAAAAAAATCATTTTAAAGATAAAAAGAATGGATTTAAAAAAAATTTATTATATAAAATGCTAGTTAAATATTATTTAAGTGATAACATAAATGTCCCATTTAAAAATTTCGCCTTAGGCCTCCGAAATGTTTGGGCCGGCCTTGTGTGAGAGAGGAGTGTTTGATCTGATTTCTTGTTAAATTTTTGGACGAAATGTGTTAGAGTAACAAAATATTTAGTGGTGGGCTACAAAGCATAGACAGAATGAACCACGAATAAGTAAAGTGTCACAAGTGAAATTACAAGTGGATAAGATAAATTTGAGGCAAACCTTAGTTTTAAATTTCAACCTAAAAGTTGGTTGTGAAATCATTTATCAATGCTACTGTAATCGTACAATAATATTAATGTTGGTCATAGATATTGTTAAAAAGTATTCATAAACGACGTGAGGCTATCAATAATATTAATGTTGGTTGTAACTCGTGGTGTAGTGGTAATGTGGCATGCATTTAGTGAGCCATGTGTCTTTAGATAGCAATGAGATTACAAATGTGAGATGTTGGACATTGGTGACACTAGCAAAATTAAGAAACTTTAGTTGTCATGAGTACACTTCAGAAACAATCTCCCCAGAAACAAATACACATGATGATATGTAGGATCATTAATGAATAAGAATATATTGGAAGTAGCTATGTAAAGATAGGTTGGGAGAGGAAGTTTATACATGTGGAAAGGCAAGCCGTGGAAGGACATCTTCATATTTAATGCAGTAGACATATAGGGTACGTTTGGATAGCACTTATTGTTGCTGAAAGTTGATAAAAACTGATTGTTGCTGAAAACACTGTAGCAAAATAATTTTTAAATGTGTGAATAGTGTTGTGGGACCCACTTTTAATATTAAAAATGACGTGAACAGTGCGTGAACAGTTCACGCACAGTACACGCACAGTACTTTTGTCCCCAAAGTCAACAAATGCGGAAGAAAAAAAAAAAAAAAAGAGAAAACGCGAGAACAGAAACGTGCCGCAGCTTAACGCTGTATCCAAACCCAGTCTTAGTGAATGTTTGGATGCAGTTGAAGCTGTATCTAGCGTTTGTTAGTGAGTCCCGTGTACTGTTCACGATCCCGCCTATTTAAAACACGTTTCTTCAAAAAAAAAAAAAACACGTGGGAATGCAGGGGTGGGACATTGCCTCTAGCTATTTAAGTTGGTTACATTCAAGGAGAGATCACAAAGCAGTTTGGTGATGGTCTTCGGGTTTCATTTTTCGTTTTTGCAACACATATTCTAACTTCGTCGACCATGGGAAGTTTCTCTTTAGTTTCGGCTGCAGCTAGAAGGTACGAAAAATTTTAGCTATCTAGCTTGCCTCTATATGTTTAATTTATTAAAGAACAGCAATATTTTATGAAAATAAATCCGAAATTTCCCTCTCTCAGAGTAAATAATTTTTTTATTTTTTTGTTAGACACTGCATGCATTACCTTGTGGCCGTAACAAATATCTTACGCAGATGTGCCATCTAATTAATGTTGACTAAATTTGAGAGATAATATCATGCAAATATGTCACAGGCTAGAAGGAAAAGTGGCACTAATCACTGGTGGGGCTAGCGGCATTGGTGAGTCCACTGTAAGAATCTTCTCCAAACATGGAGCTAAAGTTGTAATCGCAGACATTCAAGACGAGTTGGGTCACTGTATATGCAAAGAACTAAATCCTCAATCCTCATCCTCTGTCCATTGTGATGTTACTAAGGAAACGGAAGTAGAAAATGCTGTTAACCATGCTGTTTCCAAGTACGGTAAGCTAGACATTATGTTCAATAATGCTGGTACAGCTGGAGCAGCCAAACTCAACATCCTTGACACCACCAAGGCTGAATTTGAGCAAGTGGTTAGTGTCAACCTCTTAGGTGCTTTCCTTGGCACAAAACATGCAGCCCGTGTGATGATCCCAGCTCGAAAAGGCAGTATAATCACAACTGCTAGCACATCCTCAATCATAGGAGGAGGTGCAACGCATGGCTACACAAGCTCAAAACATGGTGTGGTTGGATTAATGAGAAATACAGCAGTGGAGCTTGGACAGTTTGGCATTCGTGTGAATTGTGTGTCACCGTATGCGATTGCTACGCCGTTATTAAAGGATTTCTTAAAGCAGCTGGATACTAATAAAATTTCCAATGTTTTTTCAAGCTTAAAGGGTGAGGTTCTCAAGCCAGAGGATGTGGCTGAGGCTGCTCTCTATTTGGGAAGTGATGAGTCAAAATATGTGAGTGGACATAATCTTGTGATAGACGGAGGTTTCACCATTCTAAATACAGGCTTTTGTTTATTTCCACAATCTTAAGATATGAGTGGACATTCCAATCCAAGGAACAGCCTTTTGTTTGTTTGAACAATTCTTGACATGAATAATGGATGAGCAGCAAGTTCATGGTCCATGATAAATGAGTTTTATATGAATTTTTGAAATGATTTAATTTTCCCAATTTGACAATGAATTTAAAATTTTGCTTATGGCCTTCGACTAAGTGACACCTTAAGTAGCTATATTCTATGGTCCATAGTTGTTAATATTGTACATACATAATACATATTGTATTGTATTCAAAAAGTTATGTATCGTATGGACGAATTGTGAATAGTTATGAATTGTACGATACAATAATGTCGTATGAATTATATCATATTTAGTTTATATAAAATTTTGAGCCGATCTAGATTTATCTTCCATTTCAATGTTATGGCTACTAATATTGTAAACACACATGGCCAAGGGCTGCCACGTGGTTCAATGTATGTGTAATGCAAACTCCTCATATAAAAGAAGGGAATTTTTTTTCTAAATAACAACAAATATTAAAAAATTTAGTTAGGTGTCACGTTTTAAAAGAATGTAGAAAACTAGCATCTCGAGTGTCTAAAACTCGAGTTCCAAGATAAAAATCGAGTTTTTAAGTCTCGATTTGTAAGCGGATAAGTGTGATGTGGAAAAAATCGACGTGGAAATCGAGTTTTAAAGACTCGAGTTCCATAAACGCTGTTATAGAGCTTAAAAACATCACTATAGGGCTTAAAAATGGAGTAATAAAATTTTTTTTGCAAGAAAACGCCGCTATAGGGCTTAAAAACGTTACTATAGGTCTTAAAAACGCCACTATAGGGCTCCCTGAACCTGGTATTAACACTTATAAAAAAAATTTTGCAGGAAAACGCCGCTATAGGGCTTTAAAACATCACCATAGGACTTAAAAACGCCACTATAGGAGCGATCAAAATAAATTTTTTTTTGCATGGAACTCAATTTTCAAAAACTCGAGATCCATGTGACATTTTCAGTCCAACAACACTCGCAAAGCGAGTCTCTAAGACTCGAGTTTTAATATGAATCTCGAGATGTTATTTTTCTCAATTCTTCGTTATTTTGTCTAACTTATTATATACTTATCCTTTACGTTGTTAGTCTGCCCATTCCCCCAAAAGAAGGATAATGCCAAAATGGTGGCAAACTACGTAGATAATAAATGCAACTGGCCATTTCTCATCTTCCTCTAAATGGGTTACAAAAGTATTTTCAACGCAAAATGCAATTTATGAAAGTTTGGGATTAAAAAAATGTAATTTTGTGAAAGTTTGAGGGCCAAAATGTAAATTTGAAAAAGTTTTGTGGCATTCTTGTAATTTTGAAAAGTTTTGTCAAAGTTGTAATTTGAGAAAAGTTTGTGTGAATGTGCTGGCTGTTTGCTTTTGTTTTGATTTTGGATTGGGCTGTGAATGGTTTAATTTGGATTAAGTTTGGGCTTAATTTTAGTTAAAAATCCGATCGAATTGGCTGATTCAACAGGAATTAGCATCAATTTGGTTCGGTTATGCTTAAAAATTGAAAAATTACATACAAAGTAGAAATTAAAAAAAAAAAAAAAACCAAAAACTGGTACTGTTGGACCAGTTTTGGAACGGTCCAGTTAAATGTAAAGAAAACAAAGTGTTTTCTCAACCAAAAAAAAAAAAAATCAAATATATTATTAAAAAAAAAAACACACATGTTTGCAGAGAAGTAGAAGTAAAGATTACTTTTACCTAGTCGTTTTCAACTTCACTAATTCTTCAAATTTTTAGGAGAGAGAGTGTCCGAGAGATGGAGAAGAAGAAGAATAATCGGAATTTAAGAGAAAATAAATAGAAAGCTTAAAGAAGTGCGGCCAGACTCGTTGGGTCATTCGGGAAAAGAAAAAGAAGTGGTGTCGGTGACCTGGGTGGAGTATGTAATGAGTGAAGACTTTCGACGTGAGGGTTTTAGAATAATACTTCTTTTTTTTTTTGGAGAAGAGGTTTAAACTAATGCTTTTTTTTTTTTTTTTCGTCGTCTCTTTCTATTCCTATAAGGCTATATAGTAATATAACACGACATTTGGCATAAATATAATAGTTGCTTAATTTTTTAATACATAATATTACCTATATAATTATAAATAACCAACCAATTATGGATTATATATTATCTTAAAATAATAATATATTATATAATTGATAAATTTACTATAGTAGCTAATATATAAATATAATAATAAATGAACTTTAGTATAACTTTGATATTATGTGTTGTGAATTATTTTTAAAAATTTTAAACTAAATATTACTGGTTATAAAATTATTATATATGTGTGAGTGTGTGTGGTGGGAGAGGTGGTCAAAAACACTGAAAATGAAGAACAAACTCAGTGTATTTAATTGACACAACTAATTTGTAAGGAACAAAAGAGTAACCCACAATAGGAAGACCAAAAACTAAAAAACAAGATGAATTGATTGGCTATGTTTCACTAAAAATGGCTTTTGCTGAGTTGTAAAATAGTTGTTGGACTATTACAAAGCTCTCTATTTTTCTCTCTCTTTTCTCTAAAATACCAAGTCCCTTTCCCTCATGGAAAGGTCCACCTTTTTGTCTCCTCAACTCATTCCTTTCCAGCTGTGCATTATCTTGCTAGATGTTAGGGGATGTTTGTCTCATCGGACACTTTCCCCCTACTTTTTAATTGTGAAGGAAGACTTTTGGGGTGTTCTTACTGTTCAAGCCAGTCATTCATTATTTAATGCGGTTGACATTAGATAGGAACATCTAATTAATGCGGGGGTGACTATTACTTTTGACTCTGTGCTATCTCTTCCAAGTCCTTGACGAGAATTCTGGGAGAAGCTCTGATCCCCGGCTTTGCTATTGACACTTTCCTTAACAAGTGATTCTCAGCTAACCTCGGTAGGCAACTTGAGTCACTCTGCAACCCTCCTCGATCCTCGAGTCTATGATGTTAGGATATGGGCCAAGCCCAAACCTTCTGTGTTGCTGCTTTGATAGGCCTTCCTCAACCTAGAATCCATCTAGTGGAGACATCCCTCTACAACATATACATATAAATATAAATATATATATATATATAATATAATGTTTTCATAATTTAAAATTATTAATTAAAATAGTTATAACATCATCAGTTCAACCATCAGTCTGACCCTAATTGAACTAGAAAACCAATAACAAGTCCCTTTTTTGTTCTTTGATCAGTATGATTTTTAAAACCATGAAGAAAAGTAACCACTTTAGAGATGTAACTAACCTTGTGAGAGATACAAGTGTTGTTTGTAGAATGTATAACACGTATGAATTGAAAATGGTTGATAGATTTTTGAGGGGAATAAAAGTGAAGAATAAGAAGTAAGGAGACTTTAGTCAATATTAGAGTTGTTTGTAGAATGTATAACATGTATGAATTGAAAATGGTTGATAGAATTTTGAGAGGAATAAAAGTGAAGAAAAAGAAGTAAGGAGACTTTAGTCAATATTAGTACTGTTTAAATAGGATGCAAGTTCTTCTGCATATAAGTTAAATTCTTATATTTTGAACCACATAACTAGATATGCCGATTGACTAAATACAACACAACAAATATCAAGATGAAACAATACTTTGAAATAAACAAGTTAGTAAAATGTACACAAAGATTCACTTTTACTTTATATATATATATATATATATATATATAGTGTACAGGCAAATCATACACATGCAAAGAATCTATGTTTTTTCACATTGTGCAGACAAATCATGCACATGCATAATCCTTTTTTTTTTTTCTTTTTTTTTTTATAAATTGTTTACATTGTATGAGCAAATCAATCATCTTTTTCATCCTAGTGTTGGCCAGAATCACCATTTTCTCTCTCTCCTATTTAGGCAACTCAATTGCCACAATACCATTTTTTTCTCTCTCCTATTTCGGCAACTTTACACGATTACCTCTCTCTCTTATTTCGGCAACCAAATTGCCACAATTACTAAATTTTTTTACCATTTTTTTCTCATACCTTTTTACTTTTTATTTTTTATTTTTTTTTTATCTCTCCTCTCTCCTATTTTCAACACCTTTGCCCTTTTAATTTTTTCTCTCTCGTTCTCCTATTTCAGCAACACAATTTCCACAATTACTTTTTTTTTTTCTTCCCACCACCTATTTTGGCAACTCAATTGACACTATTATAATTTTTTCTCTCTCCTATTTCAGCAACTCAATGGCCACAATACCAATTTTCTCTCTCCTATTTCGGCAACTTTATAGTTACCTTTTTTTTTTTTTTTTTTTTTTTTTTTTCAAATCATGCACATGTAGAATCCTTTTTTTTTTTTTTTTAATAAATTTTTTACATTGTATGAGTAAATCAATCATCTTTTTCATCCTAGTGTTGGCCAGAATCACCATTTTCTCTCTCTCCTATTTAGGCAACTCAATTGCCACAATACCATTTTTTTCTCTCTCCTATTTCGGCAACTTTACACGATTACCTCTCTCTCTTATTTCGGCAACCAAATTGCCACAATTACTAAATTTTTTTACCATTTTTTTCTCATACCTTTTTATTTTTTATTTTTTATTTTTTATCTCTCCTCTCTCCTATTTTCAACACCTTTGCCCTTTTAATTTTTTCTCTCTAGTTCTCCTATTTCAGCAA
Organism: Quercus suber; assembly: GCF_002906115.3. NCBI lineage: Eukaryota > Viridiplantae > Streptophyta > Magnoliopsida > Fagales > Fagaceae > Quercus > Quercus suber. Next base: position 817,791 of record NW_027069550.1, on the reverse strand, counting down.
CACAATTTCCACAATTACTTTTTTTTTCTTCCCACCACCTATTTTGGCAACTCAATTGACACTATTATAATTTTTTCTCTCTCCTATTTCAGCAACTCAATGGCCACAATACCAATTTTCTCTCTCCTATTTCGGCAACTTTATAGTTACCTTCTTTTTTTTTCTCTCCTATTTTGGCAACAAAATTGCCACAATTACTAAGGGTATGTTTGGTAATTTCTTTTTCTTCTTATTTTCTGTTTCCAAAAATAATTTTCTATTTTTGAGACAAAAAAATTTTTTGGCAACCCAAAATGGACAGAAAACAAAAACTGTTCTCAAAACTCAATTTGTAAAGGAAGCTGAGCATGCAAAATGCTATTTTCAATTTCTAATTTTCAAAAGTCAATGAAAATACGCATTTAATTTAATAAATCTATCTCATTTAATGGGTTAGCATTAAAGTTCAAATCCTAATAGCAACATATTTTAGTATTTTTTTTTTCTTCAAAAAAACTATCTTTTTAATTTCAATTAACCAAAAATGTTTTTGATATTAAAAATACAAGAATTTTTTTTTTCTTTATATTCCCAAAAACAAGTTTTTGAAAATAAAAAACAAAAATTTTACCAAACATAACCTAATTTTTTTCTCATACTTTTTTTTTTTTTTATCTCTCCTCTCTCCTATTTTCAACTCCTTTTGCCCTTTTAATTTTTTTTTCCCTATGCGGCTATATTTTGAGGGTCATGTGTATTCTATGGGACATCCCAATGAAACTTATTCAAGTTTTTTTTAATAAATTTTTATTATATTATACCTTTTAATATGTTCAATGTTTATACTTTATATTGACAGTAGGAAACACTTATTTAATAATAGAACATTCCTAATATACACAATTTTATTGTTGCCTAAAAATCCTTCAAAAAGTCTATTTCCTTCTCAGCTTATTTTTTTGCCTTTAAATCTCATACTACCCATGCATTAATGTTGTTGTTTTTGTGTTTTTTTTTTTTTTTTTTTTTTTTTTGGTGTGTTTTTGTGTTTTTATTTAATTGACAGTACCAATGCCGATAATTTCATCTTTCTTCCAACACTAATTTTGATTTCACAATTATTTTCCTCTCTACTCATTTTTTTTTTTCTTAATAAAATGATGTATATGTGAGAAGCCAACTTCACTCTTCCTCTAGTCTTCACACCAATCTTATATTTCAGGTGTGACTTACCTCCAATACTTTTTTAATTAGAATCTTCTTTTGTTTTAATGAGAGACTGTCACGTTACCTACTAACTAAATAAAATGTGGAGATTTCACACTACCACTTACTATTGTATATTTAAAATAAAAGGTCATGTCTAGTTAAAAATGTCTTGGAGGTGAGCCAAACCTGTTGTGCTAAAAGCCGACTAACCAAGTTTAGAGTTAAGAGGATTTATAAATGCATTGCATTCATTAATTATAAAATAAAATTATGAACTTAAACACACCACTTTATTATTTGAAAAAAAAAGGTTTACATTCATAGGCATGTCTTAAATATTCGATCCAATTTACAACGACTACTCATCAGTCTGATATATAGTGCTCATAGTTTAATACATTGTTGCGCTTGCGAGTTGAGAGTTCTCTCGCTTATGTCAGAATTTCTCTCGTTTTCATAGTAATCAAGAAAAGAATGTAAAAGCCAATTGCCACTTGCTCTTGCCATGGTAAGATGTGAATAAGAGTGGTGATAGATGGCATGAATATATTTATTGTGGGCACTCTTGTGTATTGCATTTAACAATAAAGTTTCTCTCCAAACTAGTTTGGAGAGAAACCCTTCAAACTCCTTATATATTATTATATTGAATGTGAATTTTGAAAATCTAATCATTGGATTGGATATTCTTGTTATATCCTTTATGTTTGAAAATTTTTAAGAAGATTAAAAATCAATTGCTATGTCATCAAATAAATGTTAAAATTTCAAGTTTTTGTGATCTTTGTGATCTAAAATTGTGTATAAAAAACAACGTCCGATTTGAACAAAATTTGATATGCATATTAAGGACATATAGAATATGAAATTTAACAGTCAGATTTTCAAAATTCATACAAAAAAAAGATATATATGAGAAATTTAAAAAGTTTTCCTCCAAACTAATTTGGAAAAAAACTTTGTTCTGCATTTAACTCTTTAGATTCACCCATAACTATCCAATTGCATGTTGTATTGATTTTCGAGGTGAGAATCTTTGCATGCCATCATATTTTGCATTTTTTTTTTTCATGCAAAATCAATGCATAAGTTGTCTAAGATCTTTTTTACAGAGAACCCATTCACAGATTGCTTTATAGGCTATTTGCAATGAAATGAGGTTACAAATGACGAATAACTTCTAGTTTTTGCAATGAAATGAAGTTATAATATGCTAGAGATCTCTGGCCTAATATTTTTTTCACAAATAAGAAACTGTTTCGGTCAAACAAAACTCCCTGACAACAATTTTCTCTCTCTCACTCTCTTTCTCTCAGCAATTTTGGCAATGGTGTATTGCCACATTACAAACAAATTTTTTCTCTTCCCTCCTATTAAGGCACTGGCACTGCCAAAATACAATAAAAAAATTTTCTTTTTTTTCCTTCTCCTCTCCAATTTTGGCACTTTAATTGCTACAATCCAAAATTTTTTCCCTCTCTTCTCTCTTATTTCGGCAATGGTATTGCTATAATTCAAATTTCTCTCATTTCTTCCATTTTAGCAGTGGTATAGCCACCATTCAAATTTTTCTCTTTCCTTTTTTAGTCAGTTTGGCAGTCTAGCATGGGCACAAAAATTGGGCGGCAGCAATTTTGGCAATGATTTTGTTAAAATTGCTTTTTCTCTCTCTTTGCTCACATCATTTCTCACTTCTCTCTTCTACTTTTTCTCATAATTTCGGAAACACCATTACTGAAATTCACCTCTCCTCATGCAGCTAAATAATTTAAACAGTACACATATCATAGATAAACTCCAATAGAAAGAAGAAGAAGAATAACCCCTCCCCCCCCTTTTTCTTAGCAGAATTGTAAGTTGTATCATAATAATCATAGAAATGATCAGCAAGACAATTCAATAGATAAGAGCGACAATTATACTCATCTTTTGTATACTTATCTATTTTTTCTTGATGGAGAATATATTCTTCATCACTCATCTCATCGGTAGAAACTTTTGATGGATTCTTGTCAGTAAGGATGTAGGAGACTTTGAGAAGACTCAAGTAAAAGAGGACCTTTCCTTTCCACCTCTTGAAGTGGGCTCCCTTAAAGCGAAAGGGCTTGTTAAGATCTCCAACAGGCTCATTTGGTTTCTCTTGTGAAAAATTACACAACGCTATTTGGACTGAGGCGCGGCACTCGCTCTCTTTAAGAAGATTCAAGCCCTTGGTTGGCTAAACTTTGTAACCGGTGCAGACTTTCCCTCCACTCTTCACCTCCCCCTTGCGCACGTATCTAGCCCAATATCTGAGTCAATACATTTTAGCCCATTAATCACCACAATTAAAAAGAATAAAAAAGTCTCTCTCCTTTTCAATGTGGGATTAAACATTCACACTAACTCCTCATCTTCCATATTTACTCCCACATCTTTACATTTATGTTATTACATTTATTCATTTTATTTATTTAATATTAAAAATGCTCCAACAGAATACATAAAGCACTTGAAACGATTCGTCCAAATTTACATAGGTAGCCCAGTTTCAGGGTTGAGAAGAGCCTGGCTCTTATCAGAAAACAAAACTGGACCTCTCCCAGGTCTTGTGCAGATGAAATAACTAACATCCCCCCTAAATTTATGGGATGGAATGTTATCTTTTATCTCGGAAGGTGGCGGCAAGGCGTCCACATCCTCTTTCCCCTTAATCCCAGCATCTTGTAGGATTGACTTATCACCAATAATATAACTGAAAGAAAAAAACATGAGTGAAAAAAATGGTCCCTCATGAAACTCACCCTGGGCAGTGTGAAAGAAAAAAAACAAAAGATCTCTAGACATTTGCAAAGAAATTGTTCATAGATTTTTCACCAATTTATCTCCTAGCTGTAAAACACTAAAACCTTAATGCAAATCACCTGTTTAAATCCGTATCTGCATTTGGAGGGAAATGGAAAAGCAGCCTCTGAAGCAAAAGGCTGGCAGCTTTTCTATCACGTGCAATCATCACTGCATTCGGCCCTGCATCAAAAGTATATGCCACCTGTCAGTTCTCTCAATCTTAATTATACATTCAACATAATCAACCTATATTGTTTGGTAACAAAAGGATTAGGCAAGGTACTTGATCATTTACATATTTTACATTCTTATATCACCGATATCAAAATAATCAACATGGTTACTGACAGTAACAGGATGAGCTAGGGCAATCCAACACCAGGTGGCTTGAGTTCAGTGTTTTTTTCATTCAGTCTTAAGTCACATGACATTGTCACACAAAGAACAGTATAACTTAAAATTCTTTGGATTATTGGACATAATGAAGAACGATATAACGCAATCAAGGCTGTAAATCATTTTGACACACATGAAGCAAAGGTCAAATTTGGCGTTGTAAAGTTGATAGGGTTTTCTGGTTCCTTTACTAGAACGCAAACAACAATATCCAAGGCCTGGTGCCTTCAGGAGAAATTGCCATGAAAGTACCAAATTAAAACAATCAATTCATATTTCATTTTTGTCAATATATGAAAAGTAACTTTGAGAGCTGATTTCTTTCTGATTTTTCAGGAAATAGAATGTTCTATTAGTGGTCAACATCCCCACACCCCCCAAAAAAAAATGTGCTAGTTAAGTTGGAACAAATCTTCATGGCCTAAATATGAGTGCGTTCAAGCAATTGTTCTAAATACTATCATTACATTAGGTAAAGAAATCACGCATGCTAATATATTGAATTTCAAAGAAACTTTCATCTATAACTCTTTTTCTTTTTTCTTTTTTTAAATAGTCAAATATAATTCATTAACAAATATACTAAATAATGACTGTTCACAAAGCACTGTGCAAGTGCAAGCTGGGAACCTTGGTTCAATCTGGGTTTTCTTCTTTGGCCCCAAGGGAAGAGGAAAGGGGAAGGTTCAACCTATTTTTAAAGACAAATCATAAAATTAAACAGAAAAGAAATTTGGGTGGGGGTGGGGAAGATCAAACCTGAGGCACTCCTTCAGAACGATTCCACTTTTCAACAACACTAATTATCCTGAAAAATAGTGATTTCATTTCATCAATATTAAATTCAAGGGATTAATGCTGCACTCAACAAAAAAAATATATAGAAATAATCGATGGTATATACCAAAAAATTTAAAGCAGAACTTGCCTATGGGATGTATCATTCATGTAGAATATTGGGGGAGATGTGTCCAGGCAAACGGCATGAAACTGGTTACTATCAGAGCAAGTCAGTTGTGCAAAAGATGCAAAATCACGATTTTTTATGGCTTCTTCCATTTGTACTATGCGTTTGGGTACGACTTCCTGTTACAATGCCAAAAGTGGAACTCAGAAAACTGAATAGACAATGGAACTTAAAAGAAAAGGCCTTGAGAGAAAGAGGGGAGGGGGAGGAAGGCAGAAAATGTGATTAAATTCAAAATCAAAGAAAAACTTTTCTGAAAAATGACCATGCAAGTTTTAATATATTACTATATCCAATATTCTATACTAATTTATACAGCAAAACTTGAGTCAACTCTTAAATTTCTCTCTTGGTTTCTTCTATACGACAAACCAAATCTAATTTTCACCTTCAAGTATTTCAGGGTATAAAAGTAATTTTAGCCATGATTTTTTGCTGTCTTTCTCTCTCAAAATTTTCTGCTCTCTCTCCTAGCTTTTTCCTATCTTTTCTCCTTTCAAGTAATCCAATTTATCTCAACCATCAAATCCATAATCAATAGAAAATATATTAAAAAGAGAGAGCCATGTACCATGTGTGAAGCCCCTGCTAGTTTCATGAAATGACTCTTAACACTATGTTAAACCCACAAATTTTCTATTTCTGAAAACAGTGACCTTTTAAAAGAGAGGAGGAAAGATATACAAAAACTACCTTTGCTCTATGCTTTAATAGCAAACTTGTTTCGACAGTTTCACGCATTCCACTGGTGCTACTTGTTTCCTTCTGCCTTGAACTTACCTAAAATCAAGACCGAAAAATGATTGTCTCTTGTAGAAAAAATACAAGCTAGTAGGCAATAAAACAAGATATGGATTTGACATATACTGCCCAATAAAAAGTCACACCAAATATTTGACATTGATTGGAGACACATTTGAGATAGTAGTGTTCCTATTTGAAAATCAATAGAATGATCATGGAGATTGGCTGATCAGAAAAGTCGACCTTCATCGTATCTAAATACAACAATTCAAAACATACCTAAAGCATCTCATCACAAAACAGGAAAGACATCCAACAGATAATCAACTCAGAGATGAATTTGGCAAGCCAAACTACTGAGAGAACTTTAGAAGAAAAAAAAGTACAGCATAAACTGGAGGAAAAAAGGATCTACTGCCCACGTTTCCAATTTTCTTTCTATTTCTTTTCTTTAGGGTTGCCCCTCTGTATACTTCCCAAATGCTTGGGTTGCACCCCATCCATTTTCTTAAAAAACTTTGATGTATTCACAGAATAGAAGGAAAGAAAAAGATAGACATACCACTGCAATAATAATAACAAGATCATCCCAGTGTTTCTCATCTGCCAGTTGAACTGCAAGACTGTCCCTTCCATCCTCATCCTTAACATATCAAGGTACATAGAATCAGAACTAAACACTCAAAACAATATAATGATTTCTTGACAAGAGGCACGTAAGATGAACATGGGAAAACAGAACTTACTTTTCCCATGATCCACTTGACAAAGCCACCATATAAACTGCGACAAGCGCTGCCTGAACCTTGTCTGTATTAATTTAAATAAAGAAATTTTAAAAATGTGATTGCCAATTACAGCAATAGATGTTGGATCCCTCAATATAAAAGTACAAGACATTTGGTCAAAGCAACCTGGACCCTTTTTTTTTCATAAGTACTAAATTTTATTAGAAATTAATGAACACCAAGTACACAGGAGGTATACTCAATGTAAAGACAGAGAAAATAGCACCTTTAAAATTGATTTGGTAAGTCACACATTCACATTCAACAGGTTTTGAGCCCATGACCTCACCTTACTCTCCACCCATTATCATGGGAGGTGGGAGCTCCATTTGAGCACAAATCTCAATTGGCCTAAAATTGAATATATAACAACAGAGAATGAGATACCTTGCAATAGCAGAAAGCTGGCTTTGATCTTCTTTAGCATTCATTAGCTTTGCAAGTGCAAAAACTGCAAATAGAAAAAAATAATTAATTATAAACATGCTCTAATATGTACTCTTTTGAGGTCATTTAGAATAATAAGGGTTACTATGAGGTCATTTGCAACTAAAAATCAAAAAAGTTGAAGATATTCGTAAATTATAGAATAGCAAAAGATATTCATATCTATTAACACACGCAAAACTAAGATCAAAGATTCAAAAGATATTCTAGCATGTACAAACAAGTTGTTTTGGGGCATATGATAGGGTTTTGCCAACAAAGTTCTAACTTGAATCTTATGGGAAAACGTACAGACTTATGCACAGTTTCAGAATTGGATTTATTTATTCCATTCAAGACTTACGTTGGCCCATTTGAAAAGTAACTGAGAATTACCATAACTTGATGATGCAGGATGTAATTTGGCAGTCTCCAAATTTTGAAAAACAACATCAACCAAGCCTTATCCCAATTTTTTTGGGTTTGTTATGAATCCTCAAGATGCTAGTCAAGGTAAGCCACATGTATTATTTTCTTCCATTCTATTCTATCCAACGTTGTACTCTTTGTTTCTTCTTTGATTGACACGAATTTGTCCTGCCTTTTTGTTCCCTCAGCTTAAATCACTGTTTTCTGAATATGACCAAACAATCTCAAGTGACTTTCCCTCTTTTTTTTTTTCCTCCTCAATAAAGGACACCCCTATCTTTAAGCTAATTTCTTCATTTCAAATCTCATATTTCCCTGTATTTCCACTTATCAATTGTAATATTCTCATTTCAACTACAATCATTTTATGAATATAACAAACCAACATACAGTACTATAGAGCATAACTGGTCTTATAACAGTCTTATAAATTTTTTCCTTTAATTTGGTAGTCTCCAAAAATAAGTTGCAGGAACAAATATGTGAATTCAACTATAGGATAATTAATTAATTGATAGTTCTTCATCTTCTACAAGATACTGTGATTCACTGTTTAATGATGTAATACTAAGCTTTTTTCTTCAGATACATGTTTTTAATACATCCCTTTGTAATTTTTCTTTGGACATAACTTTCAAGAAGTCCATGCAAAACAAGAAGAAACACATAGGTAAAATTTGGAGGCAGGTGAAAAATCTGCCCACTGCCAAAAAATAAGAAGAAAAAAAATTGATGAATCTTTATATTGAACAGTCATGATTGGATAAGAAGAATGGTCATGCATTTTTCAGAATAGACTTCAGCTGGAGATGCAATCAATAGAACAGATCCATTAAAATGTGTATAATCAATAATTTTTAATGAGGCTAGACTTAAGGAATAAACCCATATTGTCCTTCTGATTCTTTTTTTTTTTTTTTTTTTTGGGCCCTAACTCTGTCACTTGGTGCAGTTTTTTTTTTTTTTTTTTTCCAATTTCCCAAACTCACCAAACCCAGTAAAAAAAAAAAGGGTAGATTGGTCAAAAGCTGCAGTTGAGTGGGTCCCCCATGTGTGTTTAATTACAAAAATGTTATTAAGTTATTGAGTTATGGAAATTGAAAACAATCAAAATGTGTTTTCAATTTCCATAACTCATAACTCAAAAATCGGAGAATTGACTAATGGAAATAGAGTTATGGAAACAGAGATATGGTGGTGCCAAATGGGCTTCTAGCTATGGGTCTCATCATTTTTGAGTTATGAGTTATGAGTTATGGAAACAGAGAATTGAGTTATAGAAACAAGCCATCCAAACATCCTCTAAATTGCTCTTTTTTGAATATGACCAAACAATCTCAAGTGACTTTCCCTCTTTTTTTTTTCCCTCAATAAGAGACAGCTATCTTTAAGCTAATTTCTTCATTTTGAATCTCATATTTCCCTGTATTTCCACTTATCAATTGTAATATTCTCATTTCCACTACAATCATTTTATGAATATAACAAACCAACATACAGTACTATAGAGCATAATTAGTCTTATAGCATTCTTATAATTAAATTTTTTCCTTTAACTCGGTAGTCTCCAAAAATAAGTTGCAGGAACAAATATGTGAATTCAACTATAGGATAATTAATTAATGATAGTTCTTCAGCTTCCACAAGATTCCGTGATTCACTGTTTAATGATGTAATACTAAGCTTTTTTCTTCAGATACATGTTTTTATTATATCATTTTGTAATTTTTTGTTGGACATAGCTTTCAAGAAGTCCATGCAAAACAACAAGAAACACATAGGTAAAATTTGGAGGCAGGTGAAAAATCTGCTCACTGCCAAAAAATAAGAAGAAAAAAAATTGATGAATCTTTGAACAGTCATGATTGGATAAGAAGAATGGTCATGCATTTTTCAGAATACACTTCAGCTGGAGATGCGATCAATAGAACGGATCCATTAAAATGTGTATAATCTATAATTTTTAATGGGGCTAGACTTAAGGAATAAACCCATATTGTACTTCTGATTCTTTTTTTTTTTTCTTTTTTTCTTTTTTTATGAATATAACAATAAAGCAGCTCAACACCAAAACCCTCTGATGTTACTAATTTTTTAAAAAGTGAAAACCAACTCAATCATCATTCATATTTCGAGAATAAGCAAGCTGACTGCTCAAATTAATGGAACCTGACCTACTAACATACTGCAAAAAAATAATAACCGACAAGAAAAAAACTAAATAGGGGTAAATAGATCATCTACCACGACAAGCAAACCCAGCAGCCGAAGACGCCAACCCAGCAGCAGTAGGGAAATTGTTGTAGGAAGCAATATGCAAATGCAAATTTTCCCAGTCTTTCTTTGCAATTTTGATACCCTTTTCCTCATCCTCAACATCACAAGCACGACTGCGAATTTCCCTCAGACAGCTTTGGAACCTGCCTCCAGCAAGGGAAATCTCCTACACTAACCAAGAAGAGCAAAAATCACCACAAATTAATTAGAAAAGTAAAAGGATCACAAGAATATTTGATAGCTGAAAAAAAAGAGTTAACTTTTTTGTTTTACGTCTATATATTACTAAAAACTGAAGCGTAACATTTATTGTTGCTACGCTCTAATTGAGACACATTAGCAGCCATATTATTTTTTTTCTCTCTCCTTTTTCTTTATAATTTCTCTTTCTATTTTTAATAAATATAATTAAATTTTGATAATTTTGACAAAACCATTGGTATTATTCATTTGTGCCTCAACCATTAGTTGGCTTAATTGGGTAGTACTATTGTCTAACTGTTAAGTCCAGCTGTAATTCTGTTAGACTACTAATTCTGTTAGACTACTATAGCCAAGTATAAAGGCAGATTTGATTGTAATCATTTGGGAGGATAATAAGAATACAATTGATTAGCTTCTCATTGAGATTCTGATTAGGAGGACGATTCCCTCGAAAGAATCATTGGAGGCCTAGTTCCCTCTAAAGAACTACAATAATTGTGAGATTGTGAGGATAGTACAAGTAGGTTCTATCATTTGGTATCACAATAGTAACAAAGCCCCTTCTTTCGTCTCTCCTCCATTTGAGCTGAAGATACCTTTTGTATCGGCACCCTTGATCTAATATCACCCTTGTTATCAGTTTTAACTACAGCTGATGATGATGATGGTTGCCAATTGTTCTTGTTAAACTCATAGACAGGTTTATAAACCTTCCTACAAGACTGCAAATATTCTTCTTGAATCTTGGCCAACCCAAAAGCTGCATTTAGAGATCTTGGATTCTGCATCTTCACAGCTAATCTCACTTCATCCTTAAGACCACTCATGAAACAACTCAACTTATGGGATTCGGGCAAATTTCTTATCCTATTGCTCAACATCTCAAATTGGCTTTTGTAAGCTGCAACAGAGGTGCTCTGCTTCAATTTGGTTAAGGCTTCCATAGGATCATCATATGGGGAATAGACAGTCAGACTTAGGATTTAGGATTTCTTTTTTTTTTTTTTTTTTTGAATCTGAAAAATGTGAATATGGAGAGAGCAATGAGAGAGTGAGAGGGAATTGTATTTATAATAATAGTCTATATAGACTAGACTATATGAAACAAATGGTTGGTTGGTTGTTTTGTTTGTTTGTTAGTTCCTGTTCTTCTCAATGGTTGAATTATTTTTTAGGCCCAACCGCCATTTTTGAAAATTGTTTATTATTATTTAGCGTTTTGGATCGGCCGGAGGAGCCTATTTTGGATTTTCTTTTTCTTTTTCCAAATAAAAAAAATCATCAATCTCGTATGCAAGATAATAATGGATAAGAGCATCTCCAATAATTTATGTAAAAGCAAAATAACCTCTATAATAGAGAATGAGAACAAAAAAATGATTTTCAGTGGATTCTCTAAATCACGATTTATTTTTTTTTCTCATGAACAGTAACTCATCAAGTCTGATGGGATACTATACATTAGTAAAAGAATAAAATAGAATTAAAAATTAGTAAAGAAAGGAGTGGGAATGGGATATGGGGATAAGTGTGTTAAAAAGAGAGTAAATAATTAATGAATAACTAATATTTAAATGAGATAGAAAAATGATAGAAAATTTGTTAGAAAATATATTTGAAAAAATAGATAAGTAAAAGGTAAATGTCACTATTTACTACCAAAACAGTATAAAAATATAGAGAAACTGTTGGAGATGCTCTAAGAAGCTATCGCTTGAACAGCTTCTCTCTAAATACTAGGACAGCTTCTCTCTAAATACTAGGACAAGGTCTTCTACTACCAAATTCCTTAAGATCGAGCTTATTTTGAAATTGAAAATTAGGGAATTGGGCAGTTTGTTTTGATTAATTGTTAACAGTACACGAGATTTTACGGGAAATTGATACAATGTGACAACAACAAACTTTCACGTGCTCAGCAAAGAAAAAAAAAAAAAAAAACAACTTTCACGTGATGCACATTCATGTTTGGACTCTGGATGGATCAGTACAGTGGACTCCTCTTTTATTTACATCAGTCGGTCGGGTTCAAGTTTGGAGTTACAAGGTTGACCCCAAAACCAAAAAAAAAAAAAAAAAAAGTTTGAGAGAGAGAGAAGAAAAGATAGGTAGATAGTGAAGGATAGGAAATCACATTCAAACTAACACACAAGCTCAGCGTGAACTAACTTGCTAGGATTCAAATTGTTTCAACAGAAGGAGACAATTGGCGGCGGATTGATCTTGAACTATCCAAAAACCAATCTTACTCAGTTTAAGTGTTAGGTTTGAAATCAGATCTCTAGGTTTTAGCTTTGAGATTGGATTTGGGTGGTTGCGATCAGAACTTTAGGTTTTGGGTTTGTGTTGAATTTGGGGGTAGTACCTTTGCAAATGGACCAGAGCCACCAGCAACAATATTAAAACAAAGGCCCGCAATTCATGTCTTTCACTCTTTCATGATAGGCTTCAATTTGGGTTTGTTATATAATTTTTTATTGGATGAAAATTGAGACTAGTTTTTGAATGAAAAACACATGCCAAAAAAACCAAGTTGTGTTTTGGGTTGAGAAAACACATTTTGAAAGAAAAAAAAAATGCATAACACCTAAAAAATTAAAATACAAAACAGTTTTAAGTTATCAAATAGACCCTAAACTTCTTCCTTTTTCTTTTTCTTTTTCTTTTTCTTCTTCTTCTTCTTCTTTTTTTTTTTTTTTTTTTTTTTTTGAGAATTACCTTCTTCCATTCATTCAAATTTTATTCTAAACCGCCTTTCTTCTAAACAAAATACATAATATTCTATGAAGGAAACCTTTCTCAAGTATTAGGCTTAGATATTAGATAATTTTTTTGCAATATTTTTTTGCATACTGATAGTTAGAAGGAAAGATTGGAATTGAGGTTTATTTACTTGTCATTTTAGCAGGGCTATAAATTATAGCAATAGATACTCTTTTTTTTTCTTTTTTCTTTTTTCTTTTTTCCTTTTTCTTTTGTGTGATGGGAAGCAATAGATACTCTTATTTGGCCACAAAGGGGAAAAAAATGCAGATGCTTATCTTTGGAAGCCATAGTTAATTACAATAGTCGTTACAAGAGGCAAAAAAAAAGGACAAAAGTTACATATTAATATTGTGTTATCCCTAACACACACACACACAAAGCTTTGATGCGTTGATTTCTAGGATTTTTGGTAGGAATTAACCAAAAAGACACTTGAAGTAGACTTTTTTTTTTATTATTCCTTGAATTCCAAGTAAACTAATTCAATGAAATTCAACTTGCTAGGAATGCATTTGCAGCACGGCCAACCCTAGCAAGTTGAATTTCATATGGCCTTTTAGCTGTTTATTTTCTTGTTTACTACCAAAATAAAATAATAATAATAATAATAAGAAATTTTCTGGGTTGGTAAGTTCACATCATTGTTGACTTTTTTATGAGCTTCTCTAGGGTTTAATAATTTCACTCACAAACGAAACATTTGGCAATTGACTATGAAGTATGAACAATATATATATATATATATATTCGGTTCATTAAGATAATTTAATGGTTTGACTATGAACTATAAATGGTCTGACATCTAATAAGTCATCGCACAAACTGATTTATTTCTCCACTTTCTAATTTTCAATAAAAGAATGAAAATGCGAAGTGTCATATTCTATATACATGTTGTTTTTAATGGCCATGTGAAAGGAATAATGGATGGTTGGTGGAGGTGATTTGAACATATTGACCCATTTAGTTATATAACAATTTGATTCTCAAAAACAAATTATATGTTCACCAAAAAATAAAAATTTGCTTAAAAAAATAACAATTATTACATGCTAATAAGTGTTTTTTTTTTTCTTTTTAACAAATATATAAATAAATAAATTTTGGGATGTCCAAATTATTGGGGAATTCCAATAATCCCAAGCTCATTACTCTAAAATATGATGTATAATTGAAGATGAATGAGTTAGAGCATCAGCAGTGGCCCAAGGTAAATGGTATATGTTAAGGAATTTACAATTGAAAGCAAAAAAACAAGCCAACATCAAGCCTTTTATATGTTTTGTATCCTAAAAAAAAAAAAAGTAGAATTGTGTTACAGTACTGTCACAAATTTGTGATGGTACTGTAGCACAATTGTAAAAAGAAGTAATATTTTTTTATTCAATCCTCTCCCCTCCCACTCTCTCTCACGTCTCAATCTCTGTCTCTCTCTCCGTACTAGCTTTTATTTATGTTTTGAAATATATTATTTTATTGTGTAAATCTATTATTTTAATGTGCTGTATTATAAAATAAAAGTTGAGATGTTGAGAATATTGTAAAATGTTATGGTATAATTGATAAATTAAATAGCTTTTTGAGATGGTAAAATAGAATAGGATAACATTCACCATTGTGGATGCTCTTAAATAGCCTTGTAGGTGTATTGAAGAGATCATAGCAATTATACAATCATCATTGCATTCATATTTATTGTATGCATTTGCAAAACCAAAAGTTTTGGGATGATACCTCTATCTCAAGCCATGTTGAACCAAAAAAAAAAAAAAAAAAGTCATGAGAATATTTCATATTGCCATCATCCTTTCCTTTCTCAGAAAAACAAAAAACACACAGAAATTCTTTGCTCTAGAAAAATCCACATTTTCTAACCCCCCAAAAAAAAAACAATCCATCATTTAAAATTTTTAATCCCAGAAATTCAATTTCTTAACCATAAGGAATCAAAAACTATCTTATGTAGCATGAATTAAACATAAGGTTAACTATTTGTTTTTCCTATTTATTTGGTAGGCATGTAACTCAGTCTAACGTATTCCCATTTCTTTGGTAGGCATGTAACTCAGTCTAACGTAATGTGAACAAAGTTGTATGAATATATAGTCTGGACTATAAAATATTGATCAATTTATTCAAGGACATAAAAAAATCAAAAAATCAAAATTTAAACGAAAATTTAACATGAATTACTTTGTGCGTGGATATGTATATGTGTATTCATAATATGAGTTATCAAATTTTTTTTTTTTTTTTACACAAATAACATATTTGATACCAATAAACATAACAAATAACATATTCAATTTCTAGCTTTTTCTCAAAAATAACCCAAAAAATGACCAAAATACCCCTAAACCCAAAAAATGACAAAAATACGCCCAAAACCCAAAAAATAACCAAAATACCCCCGAACTCAAAAAATTACCAAAATACACCCGAAACTCAAAAAATAACCAAAATACCTCCAAAATCCAAAAAATGACTAAAATACTCCCAAAACCCAAAAAATGACTAAGTACAAGCACACTATATCTCTTTTTCATCTTTTTATTTTTATTTTTATTTATTTTTATTTTAAGCAGGTGCATTGATTTTGTTAAGAAATTTTATGACAATCTAATTTTATTTATTTATTTATGATATGCTTAAGATTTCTATTGAAATTAATGTTTCAAAAGTATTTTCCTTACATGTTTGAAGGAAAATAAAGTTATTATACATATGTGTTACTGCTTCAATGGACCACCGTGATTAAAAATATAACATGTATGGTGACAATTGTAATTTAGTTCGTACATTTTTTTTCCTTCCAATTTCTCTTGGACAGTTGCTTTAATATGATTAATGATATATATGCCATCGAGTCAAAGACAATTAGGACCACCTGATTGATACAATACAGGGTTTTCTTTCGTACACACTAATTTGAGGCCTGCTTAGAAATATTTGGAGGCGATCTATAATGATAAACTCATACCTCACTTTATATAGTTTGTAAAGAGCTTTCAAGCTCGTCTCCAACAATGTGGAACCCATAATGATGAATAATCTGTAAGTATAATATTTCCTTCTAAACAAAAAAAATTGATGTGGCATTTCCTCAATAGGGCAGCTAAGTGGGAGCCATGAAGATTTAACACCACCAACAACCAAAGGTAAAATCTTAAAACCCAGTACATTAAAAAAGAAGACGAAAAATAACCTATCCAACAATGTAGCACTTAATAAGCAACAAAAACCTAACTTTAAAGCTTCCTTTCACCTAGTCCTCATCAACATATGAACTAGATTAAGATAGGCACAAGTTGCCAAAATCCTCCACTAGGCTTTCTTCCTCAAAATCATGTACAGCTGAAAAAGGAAAGCAAAGCATTTATTAGTACATCAAATACAGATTAATGAATATTGCGAGCATGTAAGTGATAAAAAAACTCAGCATTTTGAACCATTCTAAAACCTGACCACTCAAATAATGTGGCATAAAGAATTATAGGTTAAACAATGTTGCTTGTGTTGTGTTACAACTTACAAGTTCTTAATCTTACAAATAAATAATTATAGGTTAAAACAGAAAATGCCAAACAACATATGAAAATTATCCAAGTTTAATTGCTTCTTACAATCACAAGGTGCTCATTTCTATAGAATGTTAAGGGGGGGGGGGGGGCCCTAAACAGTACTGGCCTAATTGACATGAAAAAGCACAAGACTAAAAATCCCAGCTAAGTTTCATAACAGAAGCCCCGACCGAAAGGAAGGAATGCAGCTTTTGGACCCTTTTCATTTCCCAACAAACAGAGCATTTTGTTTGATAGAATGACAAGTACTTTGATAACAAGGAGAAACTTTAGTACAAGATTGACCAACCCAAATATTGGGCAAGGAGACTTGGATAGTTAAATCAATAAATTGATAAATAGAGTGCTCATGAGAAATGAGAATGACATACAGTGCAAAAGTATGCTTCTCTTCACTTGTTGAGAAGTGGTGTATTGGCAGAGCAAGGTTTTCATCTTTGAGGGGCCAAGTAAAAACATTATTTTGAATAACATTGCATTATTTTCATCTTTGAGGGGCAATATTAAGGATAAATATTGATGTAATAACATTATTTTGAATGAAGCCAAATATGAATGAGAATTCAGAAATATATACTTCTGCCTTAAACAAAAGATATCAATTATAAATTTAGTGATAAGAACAAAAAAAAAATGTAAAGCAAAATCATTGGTTCATTATGTTAAATAATTAAATTATAAATTCCATGATATCCTATCTCTCCTTGGCAATCTATCAAACACTAACCATGCACTTTGAACATCACCACATTTCACATACATGGTAATCAATGCATTCACCACATCCACATCTGACTCAAACCCAAATCTTAACACATGCACATGAACCTCCCTTCCAAGAAAACACATCCCTCTCCTCCATCTTCCCAAACACATACCAAGCATTACCCATATCACCAAACCTCACAAACATACTCAACAAAGCATTACCAATGCTTACCGAAAAGATAAAATTAGAAGATGTAAACTGTTTGGTAACGGAGAAAACGAAGGAAAGCAAAAGAAAACTTTTGCGTAACTAAAGAGAGGAACCAAATCCGAGATTCGAAGCTTACCGATGAGTGCTAGAGTGACCGGAAAGAGATAATGTGAATATTCCGGCGAACAACTTAGAAATCTGCTGGAGCTTTGAAGAGTCTTGATGTGTCCGAAGCTTTGAAGCTGCTGAAGCCGTGATTGGAGGCCGAGAAAATGAGGAAAAACGAGGGAAAATGAAAACCTAACCCAGAAACGTCTAAGCCAGTATGTTTTCTCTGCTACGGTTTTTGGGTTTTTTTTTTTTTTTTTGGTGGGATGGGCTAGGTTGAGTTTGGTATATCATTTTTGGGTTAAATGGGGTTGAGTGGGTTTTTAGTTAAAACCCAATTATTTTTGGGTCTAATTGGGTTGATGTCCATTTAACCCAACTAATAATTGGGTGGGTTTGGGTTTAATTAAAGCGGGCGGGTTTGGGTGGGCAAATGAGTTTGGGCTTATTTTGCCACCCCTTAGAACAGATACAACTTCAGAGGGTACTGCTAGAATTTTTTTATCTGTCTACATAACAAAATCAAAATAATGGAGTATATGAGGTAATACTACATACTCATGTGCCTGAAGCAACATTTGCATAAATTCACAACACTAAATTCTGAAATGACAATACACCAAGTGCCCAACAACTTATCTCCCGTCATATATTTTTAAAAACACTTTTTTTTTAATCATTGTGTTAGCAACCCCCATGATGACCATCATCAACAACCTAAGCCCATACTAAGCAAAAAATTTCCATCGCGAAATCCATATGGAATTTGAAAAAACAACACATCACTAATCTCGTCCTCAAATTTCTTGAACAAACCTAGAATAAGAAAACAGCACCAACCCAACACCCCAAACTTCTCCCCCCAAAATATAAAGAATGTATTACAATGTAACACCCAAAAATAAAAAAATAAAATAAAATAAATAATCTGCAGGTGAGATATAACAGAACACAAACTGATAAACTACAGTACAATGCATATCTGGAAACATAAACTGAAGTTATTGTATCTTGATGTAAACCTTGGACATATAATGCTAGATAGGAACATATATTTTCTGCACATTATTAAATAATGCTATATGCATATACTTGGAAATATAATAGCATTCTAAACTCAAATTGAGGATGTAGAACTGCAGTGTGTGAGCATCAGGTTTTTCACCCAAAACAATCAGCATGGTCATTTCAGCACTAGGACTCATATGAACAAATAGATAAAATAGGATTGGAGAACAAAAAATTGTCAAACTTGTCTTATAATCTGACAGTTCAAACAAAAGTCCCAATATCAAGGTACCTACGGCTAAAACCACCCAAATAGCCTCTTGCACATAATTTCATAATCAGACTGGCCTGGACTGGACCAGCTGGTTTTTTGGCAAGAAGTTCAGGGAAGTTGTGTTTTTGGAAAAATTTAAATTAGAGGCATGTGCAGGGACTCAAACCCAAGCCCCCCAGGCAAGAACTTGTGTTTGACATGCTAACCATTAAAGCAAGTCAGCTTCTTGGGTCTTTATGTTACAAACTATTATATTTATTATATATAATTGAACTAATATATTTTATTTTGTCAAGATTTGACCTTGGTTGAACCCTAGTCCGACCTTAAAAAAAGCTTGAACCTCTCACTTTTATGGTTCTTTAATGTTATTTATTTACGTCTTAAAAAAGAAGCATTGTAGCCAGCGGTTCTAAACCTTGCACTTTGTTTGGTTCGGTTAAAATGGGGTGAAGAAAAGACTGGGGGCTCAAGTGTTTTCCTCTGGAACAACAAAAAATAATCTGCCTGAAACAGGGAGAAGATGGAGAGGAGAGAAAAATTCAAGGTGTACTGCATCTTAAGAAAGAAACTCAATACAAAAGTGTGTGGTTAAAATGAAATTCTAATCTAGATGCACAGCACATCAATTCACTCCTCAAGCGTAGAATCTGCACTCACAGTTGCACGTTGGGACTGCAAAACAGAAGGAAAAAAACGCAGGGGGGCATTAGTATCAAAATTATACGACTTTAGTTCACATTAATGATGATGATGATCTCAGGAGGTAACATGTGTAAAAGACAAATTACAGAGGTTGTTTGAGCCCTTAAGGATGCCATTTGTACCCAAAAAATCAAAATAAAATAAAATTACTAAATCAAGTACCTCCATGGATTTCATCTCATCCAGCGCAGCAATCTCTATTCTAGAAACCAAGGTTGCGTTCTCTAAAGATTTCAGTTCATCTCCACCCTCTTCAGCTTCCCTTTTCCGTTTTTTGGACACTGCAACCTGGTAATTCGGTTTTTTCGACACTGCAGCCTGGTAAAAGGAATAATTTTAATGTACTGACGAAATCAAATCCATTGTGATGTCAAGATTAGGGAGGGAGTCTAAATTTTTACCTGACGCTTTTTGGTGGCGCCAGACTCAACAAAATAGTCTCTGTTTTCTGGGTCTGACCTAATCCAAATCTCAGCAGAGCAATTTGTACATTTGAGGCATATCAGGCAGCATTCAAAGTCTAGATACCTCTGCAATGAGAAACCAACCATTAAAAATTCAGTTCACTAAACATAGGATATTCAAATATTGCATGAAGAAAAGAGTAGTGGAATAGAACATGGGGTTTTTTAATTTTACACCCAAATTGTCATTTTACGTAATTTATTAGTCTATATAATTCAGGTTAGAAAAAACACATTTTTAACATTTATATAATTTAATTACTTTACAACCAAAAGCAAGTTCTATGTAATTTATTCTAGATTTTAAGCATTATTATTTATTTTTGTTTGTGGTCTATCTAATAATTCCTCACTCAAAGGTAGCAGCTGGCACATGCATGTCCTGAATCATTTGTATCAGCAAGAAAGCTCTTTTCTATTACTTTTGCCATACAATTCATACCTAATAATATCTGCCATACTTTCTCAATATTAATAATAAAATAATAATAATAATATCTGCCATAAATGGATAATTATTAAATCTACGTCCCTGCATTCCATTCAAAAATTATAGTTACCGACTGTGAAGGTGTTAAACCCCTATTTTTCCTGGTCCTAACACAATACATTCAAAGATTATGTATCAAATACAATTAATTAAAATGCACAAATAAATTAAAGAAATTAAGGAAAATTAATGTAGTTCACATTATTCGTCCATCACAACAATTAAAATTGACATGAACATCAAGAGAAATCTACTAAAATTTATTATGCTACATTATTCAAAAAAAAATTTTTTTTTTGAGAAGATTATTTAGTTTATTTTATATGCAAACTTTTTAACAAAATAACAAAATTTAGTACAAAATTGGTTGTAACCGAAGGTTACAATCTTATTCCATATATTTTATATGGTAGTGAATTTTGACAAATCCTACCTATTAGATTGCATTTTCTTCTTATATTCTTCCATGCTTAAATTTCTAATAAATTTAAGATAATAATTATGTCATCAATAATTGTTAATTGCAAGTTTTGTAATTTAAATTTATGCAAAAATATAATTTTATAGATCATATAGTAAATAATATTGATTGGTACAAATCTGACATGTGTATTAAAGACGTAAAGAACATGCTAATCTATTGGTTAGATTTTTCAAAAATATGTATATATTAATGATATTGTAGCTAAATTTTGTCCTTAACAAAAACTATTATTTTATATGAACATTTGGCGAATTATTTATCATGTAGAGAGAATTAATTCTATGATGAACTCAAAATGAAATCAATAATTTATCTCTATGTTATATTGATATTACTCATGCTAGAATTTATATGAATGTGAAACATATTTTTATAAAATATGGGGTACCTATGACATCGGCAAGGGCTTTTTACTTAAGATCTCGATTCTTAGTCTAGGACTGACGACTTCAACGTCAGGCATGCTTGGCAACTTCGAGGTTCAAGTTAATAGGACTTTCTTTAAGCTATGACGAGAATAGTTCATATTTATAGTTTTCGATACTAATGATGGTAATACCCTTAATTTGGAGCAGTAAATCCTTCGATTGGGACTCAGGACATCTGGCGTTCAAAGCCGACTTCCATCATGCCTG
Organism: Quercus suber; assembly: GCF_002906115.3. Lineage (NCBI taxonomy): Eukaryota > Viridiplantae > Streptophyta > Magnoliopsida > Fagales > Fagaceae > Quercus > Quercus suber. The sequence continues at coordinate 796,112 of NW_027069550.1, read as the reverse complement.
CATCAGCCGTCCGAAACCCAGACTTAGATTGTAATCGTGTAAAGCTATAAGGAAAACCCTTGGCCAGATCTCACATCCCAATATGTATGGGAAAATGAATTATTGCATAAAATAACATATCATAAATTATTCGCATAAAAAAAAGTATACGAATTATGCCTATATAATTGCATTGTAGTGTTATGTTTTCTACGCTATTAGTTAAAAAAAAAAAAAGCATTATACTATTGTAGTTTTCCATAGCCTAGACTATCATTTCATAAACATTAATTATTCTAAATCCCTAATCTAGTTTGTGACGTAACATGTTCTGCATATTGAATGAAAATGTTATGTATACGTGATGCAAAGGTGCAAATCACTATGCAAAGAATGAGTTGACATTATACTCAATTGTACTACAACTATCACATGTTTTATCAATTAGAAGAAAAAAAAAATCTTCAATCTATAATAAATAAACTAGGCTATGCATTTTTATTTTTGACAAACATAACCAATGATGACAAACTCTAAATTAACCAATATAATGCAAAGTAAAAAAGAGAAGAAGGAATTAAACTGACTAAAACGATTACTTGCATGCACGGCTCCTGGAATAAGTGTTGGTGGTGCCCCCTCAAAAAAAAAAAAGTGTTGGTGGTGAGAGCTCCTTTTTTTATCAGCATCATAATTTGATGCTGTAATGGACAACTATATTCTCCACTCAAATGGTTAACTCATCATCAACTCTCCTTATGACATATATGGAGTATTGTGTCGTGGTTTGTGTTTTATCTCTAAATGTTAAGTAGATGACAAAAATGTTGTTAGACTACCTAGGTCTTTAGCTTTGTTGGTAGATGCTATAATTGATTTAGGTGTTTTTGAGTGAGGGAATGCGTGTTTAGAAAAATATATGCTTCATAATTAAATTCGTCATTCCTAATAATTTAAACTTTGAAATAATCGATAATTTATTATGGTATCAAAACAAAATGTCCAGAATTTGATCTTTGCCTCCACTTAACCTCCATTTAAAATATTAAAAATCTCACAAATTGGACTACACTTTTTAAGCGGAAGTCTAGGTCCACACTTGAAGAAGAGCGTTAGAATTATATTGTTAAATAATTAAATATTCATACTCGACATTCAACCCACTAATAAAAAATAAAATAAAAAAGCTTAAAACCAACTTCCAATTGACAAACACCTTTTGAGTCAACCTAATTCAAGTCAGGGGGTTGGTACGGATTGCAATTTAAACCCTCCCTAGCCCACCAGAATGAGGCGGATTTTATATGCCCCGCGTTGCAAAAAATGGGGCGAAGACAGGGTTAAATCCTACCCATGTATGTAAGGGTTTGAGACGGGTTGAGTATTAGATGATCTTGCCTTGTTTATATTTAAAAAATAGAAAAATATTTTTTATATGACATGTATATGTTCTTTAGTCTTTCAAACTTTAAATTTATTGTCTTTTGGTGTTGTGTCATTGAATTTATATTTATATTTTTAAAATTTAAATTGTTTGTAATATTTAATTTTGTATTGTTTGAAAGAAATCCCATTTCATACCCAGATTGGAGTTAAAAACAACGCTAATTGATTGTGAAATGTAACGAATGACTTGCTATACCTGTTGGGACTTTTGTTGCCTCTCCGAGTTATTGGAATTTTGAGCAACTTTTTAGCTGAGGGAGGGGTCTTTTTTTTTTTTAGTTGGGTTTCTATAATTTAGCTTCTTGGTTGATTTATGAAGGAATCTCTACTCGTTGCTTTGGTAGTATTTAAAACTTGTTTCATCTATTTAGCTTGAGCCTTGACTCTTGAGGTTGCTTCATTAGGGTAGCATACAAGCTTGAATGAGCAAAGTCAGCAAATTCCACTGTCGAGACTAAATTCTGTATTTTCTTTCCATTGGCCAAACCTCTTATAATCAATCATGTCTCTTAATTATGATTTCTTATTTTTTAAATTGAATGGTTTTTTTTTTGAGAGAGTTTCAACCTATGGCGTCCGCTTTTGATAATAGCTCTTTCTCATCAGACCAAGACACCAATCAGTTTTTGGTGTAGGCGGGGATTGAATTCCAGATCTCTTATACAACCATCAGAGACTTTATCAGTTGAACTAACTGGAACCCACAAATTGAATGGTTTAAACTTTAAACAAGCATTCCTTTTTTTTTTTTTTTTGTTGTTGTTGTTGTGTTGTTGAGAAACATTAAATAAATATTCTAGATGTTAACTTACTTTCTTTTTTCTTGAAAAACTTACTTATAGGAAATATTTTATATCTCTAGCATTACTCTTTTGCATTTGATAGGGAATATTTTTGTGCATCATCAGCATTTAAGGGGATTTGAAACCCAAATTTGGCCTGAATATTATTTGCAGATTTTAAAAGGCATGATGTGGGGGAGATAAATTACTTGTTTTATGTTGCCTTCACACCTTACAATTATATTTAAGTAAATTATTTATTTTTCCCTTCAACTAAGATTAAATGCATTATTAACTAAAATTAAATGATGTAGTACAATTATTGGGGAGCCATAGTCAATACGCATTAAACAAAGCTCATAACCAATATTGGTGGCTTGGCTGCTGTAATTTGACTAGAAATTAAAAAGTTGGTAAGATTGACCTTGTGCAAAATCTGACCAAGAGAGGACTTGCTGAGTAATGAGTACGACCATGTGAGAGGGAGATAGCGAATATTATGAGTATACTTATAAGTTATAATCTAAGATACTTGTGCACTATATAATGGGTTATTATTATTGTTATGTTAGGAGCGAGTACAGGGTGCTTATTCTTGAACAAGTTTCTATAATATTCTCAACCTCACACGTGAAGTTTTATTGACCTAACACACACACACTATATATAATATATATACAGTAGAATTTGATTGTAGGATGATCGTTCCATCATAATTATTTTTATTATCAAATCAATATACTATTTATTTTTGTTATGATGGTTTGAATCCGAATCCTTTGTTTGATGACAAATTTTTTTATTTATTTAAATTGAGCTAACTAGAATCTATAGTTTTATTGATATTAAGACAAGTAAGTGTACAAATTTAAAAACCTAAAAAAAAAAAAAAAAACCTAAAAAAATCCATGAATTAATTTTTTAGTCATTGAACAAGAATGATATATATATAATATATAATATATATATATATATATATATATTATATATATAAAAGTCAATTATTTAATTTCATATTGTCTAGGATGTGCGCTTGGATGACCACGCTATTTTTGAGCTAGAAATCTTTTTTTTTTTTTTTTTTTTTGAGAAAAAGCTAGAAATTGAATATGTTATTTGTTATGTTTATTGGTATCAAATATGTTATTTGTGTAAAAAAAAAAAAAAAATTTGATAACTCATATTATGAATACACATATACATATCCACGCACAAAGTATAATTCATGTTAAATTTCGTTTAAATTGATTTTT
>NW_027069550.1:625174-792631 GCF_002906115.3 Quercus suber | reverse complement strand
TTATTTTTTTTTTTTTTTTTTTTTTTTTTTTTTTTTTTTTTTTTTTTTTTTTGTGTTTTGGGGGGGATAAACTATTGGCATACTCAGTGAGTCTATAAACCCACAAAGTCACCATTCACTTTAGTCTTACAAGAGAAGAGAATTACAAGAGAAGGGAATGACATTTGAGCTGAGGCTAATTAGCTACAATCTAGTATCTAGGTTCTTGTAACTTCTGCTGAATAAAAATACACTAATCTTTTACTCATCCCTTTTCATATTCCTAAAATAAATCAACAAAGGCCCCAGCTTATTCATCGTCAGACTCTGAATTCTCCCAAAGAATTTCAGGACCATCAAAATCTAACCCATCTCCCGTAATTTTCTCAGAAATTGCTATTGCAGCATCAGTATTCACAAATCCATCGCCTTTAGCTACCAAGACATCCTGGCCTGATGTAAATACATTACCTGCATGATCTGATGCACTCTCTGTGCCCAAAGCACCAATTGACTCAGGAACTGTGGCGCCTCTGGAAGAAACGGGTTCCTGAACTTGTGCTACGGATTCATGAGATTGGTCAGTCTCAACCATAATCTCATCCTCATTGCCTTCCATCCTCACATTTACATTAGTAGCATCTGGCTCCAGCCCCTTTTCCTCTGGAACTTTTGTACCAGATGAACCCTCCACATTAAGGTTTTCCTCACCTCCAAACATAGGCTCTTCAGTATACATTATATCCGCAGTTTCTTTGCCATTCTCCAACCAGCTTTCATACAGGTCATCATGATCCGAGTCTGAAATATTGTGCCTTATCCCCTGTATGCCACTTGTAAATGGTCCACCATGGTTCAGACCACCAGAATATATACTTCCAGAAAATTTAACTTGTTCAGAGTAGCAACTAGTTGGGGAGAAATTGGTAAGTGGAAGGGCTCTGGGATGTATAAGCACCTCCAAGGCTAAAAGAGCATGAGCGCAGAATTCAGCAAGTTTTGTTCCAGTTTCTTGCTTGCCTGCAATCCATTTTCATGTGGTTAAAGAAACTGGTGAAAAGAACTAGAGGAAACATATTACATAGCACATTGAAAGGACCAAAGCAGCCCACATTACTTCAAATGCACACAGCATCACTATGCTAAAGCTATTTTACTCATAATAAAAGTGCCTTGTCAAATTATGCTTTCTCCCTAGCCATTAAAAGGAATTAAAGTTTGATAAGGATTAGTAAATTTATATACTTCCAAAATCTTTCACTGCATTATTTAATAAATACCACAGACAATTTCATAGGAGGCTGTGTCCGGCTTATGATTGACATACTATTTCTGAGATAGATAAGCTCCTAAAACTAAACAGATTTTTTAGCAGAAAATTTTACTTTGATCAGGACAATTGTAAATTTACAGTAGACTCACCATGAGACAATTCCTGTTACAGCCTATAGGATATACATTTTACTTAGGAGGGTGAAGAATTTAAGGTTTGATAAGCTTGGTCACTTTTTATGCCTAGAAGAAGATAAAGGAAGGGAACCTGGAAGACATACTTAGCTCAACGAATTACGAAATTTTGGACTAAGACTTTATTGTTGTTATTTTTAAAAACATGAGTGCCCATAGGGCCATATGTAAAAATACATTAAGTACTTTTCCCTGACTTTTATCTCTCACACTCTTTAGTTGTTGTGCTGAGTTTTCTCCATTTTGATGGAAGGCAGGCATAATGCCCCTCTATGAGAAATTAAGAATCCACTTTGCTCCCCCTGCAAATGTCTCCATAGCACAAGACTAAGCATTTATATAAATCCTCATTTTTTAAATTATCTATGCGGTCATCTAGGCTCTTTCCTTTAATGCACTAATTTATAAAATGTCTTTCCCACTACTTCAATTTAGTCATCTTTATTTTCTCCTTCTTTTTTTTTTCCCCTTTTTTGATTGGGATATATGTGTGCACCTGGCAAGTTTTGAACACACAACCTCCTCCACATTGTTTTTAAAATGGAAAGAGATGCCGTTTAAGCTAGAATTTATTTGCTCAGTCATCTTTAATATTATTCATAATTATCAAATATCCTTGTTAAGGAAAGCATGGTTGAGCTAATTGTCACGTAAACATGTTCTCTGATTGTCAATTCAAAGCATTGCAAGTATTATCAACTCACACATTTGTCTGCAAATGTCAATACATACCGCTGCTATTATTATTAATGTGATGATATCAATGATGAGGAAAAGGATAATGCCCATTGCTGAAGAGACTTACCTCTACGAAAAAGTTCAAGACCCTGGCTTAAATATGGGGGGCGGACACGAACTGAGGAAAGAAGAGATGACAAAAGTGCACGCAATGCTGCAAGCTGAAAATCTACCCATATTCCAGTAGGTTCATTCTGCTGGAAAATGTTCTTCTCCTCGCTGGCCCATCCCCATTTCAAAGAATTTGTTGCTGTTTTTATCAAAAGCAGATCAACATCTGATCGCCAAGATTCAGATCTCAAAGCACCACCCTGGGAAAATTACAAAACATTTAGCACAAAATATTATTCATTCCAGGTGAAAATCAAGAATTACTAACAGCAAGTTACTCATGTAAGGATTTAAATATTATCTTCATATGTAGATTAAGAACACAAATGACGTCACTAGAATGCAAATTTATTATATTAGAGTATAGAGGGAAATAATTTAGACCAGGTGCACTATGCAATCCGGCTAAAAAAACTGAAGGCATACTAGCAATGCAATAATGGCAATGACTACCAACATTAGTACTTTTCTCTTTCATAAGTAATACTCCTATCCCAATTTAAATGTCTTGTTTTCCTTTTTGATGTCCCTAAACTATTGAAAACGTTACACTTTCTGTTCTTAAAACATTAAAAATTATCTTTTTTCATCCCTAAACTATTGAAAAAAGCTACTTTAGTGTACATTTTCAATAGTTCAAGGACGCAAAACAAGCTTCGTGTGAACTTTAGGGAGGAAAAAAAATATTTTTGATAAGAAATATAAGTTTAAATTTCTAGCTGCCAGAGATTATTAGCAGGATTACAATTAGTTTCAATGTAATTGCTAAAAGGTGTAATGTCAAAGTGCAGACTGATGTACTGATTGAAGCTTTTCCCAGTTACTAGAACCTCCATCAAATTTAAAATATGAAATAGAACAACCTATTTGGGCAAGAGGAATGTCCTGGACTGGAACTTTATAGAAGAGACCCATGTGAGTCAATATGGTTAATAGTACAACACATGGCAAATATACAAGCAGGACTCAACAGAATTCATGTGCTCAGAGAACCATGAAACATCAGTTTTGAAGACTTATATGACATTTTCTGAATGCATTTTCACCTGCTAAAGCGTTAAAGCAAACTACAAGACACCATAATAATTTTAGTATTTGACAAGATATCTAGGGAGTCATCAGTTGTTGGGTCATTCTCTCCGTCCCTTGTAAATAAGTTAATAGGACAGCATTTTCAATGATCAGCCTCAGGCACTGGATAAAATGAACTTCTGGAGGTGTAAGTAAAGATTCTACCTCTAAATATTATTAAATAATAAAAATCATTCTTTCTACAATGTCAGTCAGCCCTATATCCAGGAATTGACATGAATTAGTATAGGTACTTATGTTTACATCTACCAGAATATGCAAAAATACATGTTTGAAATCCAATGAGGGCATGCCTACATAATATGGTGGTTGAGATCTCCATATATTTTTCTAAGTCCCAAAATATTTACATACCACCAGCTTCAGAAAAATAAATAGTGACATTAGCAGGGAAATTTTGGAAATCTTAAAAAAAACAAATCCAAATAGGACAATTGAAACTTTTCCACTAGCAGCCTACTTGATATGGCTTCAGTAGGGTGACAACAAATGCAAGAACAATAACACAAAATGATTAAATGGAAAAACCTGCCAGTTGTAACTAATTTATTTAGTTACCCTGATACAACATTCTTCATACACACAAAACACATACCACAGTGAGAAGCGCTTCTAATGCCTCAAGTGCAGCTATCTTCACAGAAATTGGAGATATTGCATGGATCTTAGGGGCTGCAACTGGCAAACCACTATGGTCATGCTGTTCCTCAGGATATCCAGCTGAAGTACCATGTTTCCTTTTTCTATGGCATGGCTGCAGCAATGCTTCAGAAGAGGCCTTCAGGTTAGTGCTAGCAGATGCTCCAACACTCTCATTAGTAATGAGATTCAAATCAATAAATGCATTGTTGATAACTTCCTGTGCAAGACATACAGCCATCCCTGATCATGATATGATGATGAATTAGTAAAACCACAAAATGTGAAACCATGAAAACTACAACAACATAAGAAAACACTAGAAAATCCATGCTGCACATATGCAATGCACACAAAAGTGTACAAGAAATTAATTTTAAGATAAAAAGTAAACGAGGATAGAAGCAGGGTGATGCCAATCACTTGATAGTTAAAAGCTAATACACACCCCCGGAAGAACTATATGACAAAAGGGATACATGTACTTTTGAGGGACCTCTCCTGTTGAACAAATTATGTCCAATGTAATGCTAGGAGAATGCTTTGGCACACAGCCAGTGTACTTAAGTTATTCTTCTATGTTTATTAACTCAATAAAAATTATATTTACTTATTCAAAAGAGAAACTAGAAAAATGCAAGCCTGTAACATACTCTAGCTATGATACCCAAGATTGAGTGGATTTTATTAAATTGCATTGTATGGGCATGTGTTGAATCCCCACATTGGATTTTTAATTGGTTTATCTGGATATATAAACAATTATGAGAAGTACTAATTGTGACTAATCCTTTTATGGTATAAAGGAGATGCAGCTAGCGCTTTTCTATGATAATGGCAAATGGTATTAAAGTGAAACAAGTAATGTCATGTGGCTTTAGGGCACCCCACACAACCCAAGTCCAAATAGAGACATCAAGGATTTAAGTGGGGAAGATTATGATACTGAAAATTGTGTGAATTGTATAATAACTCTTCATGTTTAACTATAAGGTTTATCCTCAAAATATTGATTGTGACTATATTTCCATGTTTTGACATATTTGTCATACTAATCAGATGTAGGAAATACATTCTCAACATCTTTATTTATATCTTTTATAGTAAAAGAGATAACAAACCATTAATGCACTAGTAAGAAAGAGCAAGTTGATTCAAGTTGAGGGAGTAGAAAAAGGTAAAGGAAGACCAAAAATAACGTTAGTAGAAGTAGTTAAAAAGAATGCGTTGGTTTGGCAAACATGGCTCAGATATTTGGAACATGGTGCTGGCTTTTTTGATGTATCTTGGCTTGTTTGATGTGGCTTGGTTTGTTTGGCATTAGCGGAATAGACTTACTTTTGAAGATATGGAGAGCTCCTCGGATCAATTAAAACTTTGTTTGATTGGTCCCAGATTTTGGGTTTCACACAATGTTTTTCTATTTTAAAGTTTCTAGTTTCTCTTAGATTTTCCTTTTGAGACTTCTGTACTTTTTTGACACTTAGTGTTCATCATCGTGAACATAAAGTATATTTGATTTTAATAAAATTGCATTCTTACTTATAAAAAAGAAAAAGAAAAAAGGAAGTAATAGAGACTATGATTAGTATGATTTAAGATACAATAAAATGGAGAAAAAGAGTACATATGACTGACCCTAACTAATCTGTTGAATATTCATAACTAACTCAAAAAAAATTGGAACTAAGACTTTGTTGTTGTTGTATGATAAAAGAGATCATCTACGGTAAACAAAAAACAACAATAAAGCCTTGATGTAGAAAGACTGAACCTAAAAGACACAACTATACTAAATTAACAATTGTCCAAAGCGACAGTAAACAATACGCACAACAGCACATAAAGGCCCAAACAAAAATTTCACCCTGAACACCATGACAAAATAACTGCTGACAAACAGAAAAATAGGCTAGTTACCTCATCAAAGACCCCCTCCAAATTTAATAACCAACACAGCCATATCATAAAAGTGGCCAGGTCATTGAGATTTGAGGAAAACAACAAAAAAAATTATTCCTTGCATCTTTGAGCTACTAATTCCACCCTTACAAACGTATTGACAAATTCAACAGCGAAATGTCAAAAGTAAAGCTAAATCCTTATACTTATTTAACTTCCCTCAAATCTACAACAAAACAAATCAATAGTGCTGGATAAGAAGAATAATTAGTGCTTTAAAAGTAGAATAATTTCAGGCTTGCTGGTGTTGCTTAGTTGCTATCTACCAAATACCTACTATGAAAATAAAAATGCTAAAATGCAAAACTGACCCTCTAAATTTCTTTAGATTTCATTTTAGTCCTCTAACTTTGTTTTTGTTCATTTCAGTCCTCTAAGTTTCAGATTTATTCATTTAAAGCTTTTCTATCAACTTTTGTTAAAATTTTTTGAAAAAAAAAAAATTTGGAAAAAAATTTTCAATCATTAATTGAATTTTTTTAATTTAAAATTTTGAAGAAAATTTAAAAGATTTAAAAATTAACCACAACATATAGCAAAAGTTGATAGAAAAGCCCTAATTAAATAAATTTAAAAGTTAGAGGATTGAAATGAACTAAAGAAAAGTTAGAGGACTAAAATGAAATATGAAGAACTTAAGAGGGTCAATTTTGCATTTTAGCCAAATAAAAAATTTTCTGGTTTTTAACAGTTTGAAGGTTTCATTACAAGCTTTAGGGAAGCATGGTATTCAGCTTGATGGTCCAGTGGCCTCTAAAATTTTGCAGACAAAGGGAGGTACACCATTTGTTGAGTCTACTTTGCTTCTCGTTTCCCTGAGGATTGGCTGTGTCTTGTTTCATGGCTGTGTATATTAGTTTTTTTGGGAGACTTAAGGTTCACTCGTAGGGCCATCATGGGCTAATTTATTTTTCTCCAAAAAATATATAGGGCTATTTTGCAAGGGTGTATAAATTATAAAATACATTTGAAAAAGAAAAAAATAAAATAANCGAACGTTCCCATGCATTGCATGTGTTAGCAACTAGTTTACAAATTAAAAATCAATACATATATACATACTATATAGGAAAAGAATTGTGGCTTACCTGCGCGTACCCTTTATGATTGCAATGAGGAGTTCCAAACTATGTAAGTGCAGAACTGGAAGTTCTGAACATATGAGCTCTTGCTGCATGGAAGTCATGAAGGCTGATAAAGCGTGTGGCACCGATCCATCCACCATCAATACTCTCTCAACAAGGACTAATAATGATCGAACAGGAACATTTACCTACTAACCAGAACATTCGACATTTCTTAAAATTTTCACATACATAAACATTTTAAGTATGGTACGTAGATCTACATTCCTTTTTTGCTAAGTAAACAAAGTAGATCTACATTCCTGTTTTTCAGTAAAGTTTCTCAAGGAGTTAACTCTACCTGCACAGGGTATGAACTTGTAAGCATTGTACAACAGCAGAGCATCAGCATAGAGACACTGGACATCAGTGATTGCTCAGACTTCCTTGTTGAATTGTCTGAGGCTTCTCCTGACAATATCTGAGCCCCCAAGGGTGGCGGGAGATCTTTTCCTGGTGGAACCAATAATCTAACAGCTTCCTTACATTTACCTTCTGCAAGATGTGTAAGATGTCACTTTCAAGTCCCAAAACTAGTTCCAGAATAACCAAGATTGAATTCAAATGTACCTTCCTCTAGACCTTGGAAGGCATCATTCAGGTGCGCATTTAATAATAATAAAATCTTCTGTATCATTAAGGACCAGCTATCCTCATCTCCTCTTGATTTTGGCAGTAATGCTAGGCAATGAGCAAGCTTCTGAATTTTGAAGACCAAACAGAAATACCTCAGAACAAGTTCACATACATCTTAGTCATATGCCAGAAACAGCTCATACTAAGCAAAAAGAACAATGTTACCTTCAGCATATCAACACCGCATTTTCCTGACAAAAGTTTTGAAGCAATAGCAACTTCAGCCTGCAAAATGTAATGAGTACCCATCATTATTGAGTTTACAACAATCTAATATTTTGTAGTAGATGCTTCTAATATGAGGTGCTCCTGCTATAACTATTGGTTTTAAGATTCTATAACACTAAGTGTAACAGAGAAGAAATAAGACATCAGTAACAGCCACTACAAAGAGTGAAACTATGATGGAGCACTTGACTCATGGTGGATATTTATAATGAAGTGGGACTTACGTGAAATCACTACGGCATAGGGTCAAATTTTGTATCGTGCTTGATCTTGATTAAGTTGTGTTCATGGTGTGTATCAAATCATATCTTAATCGTTGATTTTTTGGACCATATGGATGTCCGTTTGTAAATTCTTCAAGGAAGTTCACCATTACAAGCTCTCCTTTCTTCCAATAAAATATCTTACTTATAAAAAGGATAAAAACAATGTTTTAAATCATATCTTACAAAAATATACTGAATATCTTTATAAAAAGTGTAATTATACAAATACATTACCGATAAAGTTACCAATTGTCCCAAAAGCTAAAACTACTAGGAAATGGTGAATTTATTTTTGGAATTTAGTTCCGTTGTGTTTGATGTGATGTATTTGTAGGGAACGCAATTAGAAGACCTTTGACGACTTAGATAGATCCGATGACCAGCTGCTTGCTCTTTTCACTGGTTCCCTTTTTTATTGATCTAAGGGGTGGGGACTCACATCTAGTGATTCTCTCTCTCTGTTCCTTAGCTCTCTTTTTCTTTGTAATTAGATTTTCCTTTATGTTTCTGCTTTTCTTTATTCTTTGTAATTTCTATTTTGCTTTGTGCTACTTTGCATAAAGCAGTTTTTTGAATATACATCTTTCTTACTTATCAAAAAAATAAATTCATTTAATCATAATTCTAACACTCCCCCTCACTTGTGGGCCTAAACTCCCCCTTAGTAAGTGGGGCTCAACATGTTAGGCATCATTCAGGTGCGCATTTAATAATAATAAAATCTTCTGTATCATTAAGGACCAGCTATCCTCATCTCCTCTTGATTTTGGCAGTAATGCTAGGCAATGAGCAAGCTTCTGAATTTTGAAGACCAAACAGAAATACCTCAGAACAAGTTCACATACATCTTAGTCATATGCCAGAAACAGCTCATACTAAGCAAAAAGAACAATGTTACCTTCAGCATATCAACACCGCATTTTCCTGACAAAAGTTTTGAAGCAATAGCAACTTCAGCCTGCAAAGAGTAATGAGTACCCATCATTATTGAGTTTACAACAATCTAATATTTTGTAGTAGATGCTTCTAATATGAGGTGCTCCTGCTATAACTATTGTTTTTAAGATTCTATAACACTAAGAGCATTGCCATCAGGTCTCTCAAATGTGCCAAATGCCAAATATTTGACACATTTGAGACACCAAACACAAAAACAAACCCTCATCAGATATGCTATATGTCTCAAATTTTTGAGACATGCTACAGTACGCTCTCAAATATGAGAGCGTACGGACAGCCATGCCATTTTGGTTTAATATTTTTTTATTTTGTTTTCTCTCTCCTCTCTCATCCCTTAATTCTGTTCTCTTCTCTCTCTATCTCTTCCCTCTCAGTCCGCTCAAGGTCTCTCTCATCTCTTTCTCAAAAAAAAAAAAAGGTCTCTCATCTTTGCTCAAGATCTCTCGCTGCCTCACCTCGCCGTCAACCTCCACAGCCTTCGCCGCTGACCCCACAGTCCTCGCCGTCGACCTTCAGATATCTTAATCGGGTCATGGGTGTGAGATTTGTCGTGGGTTTTGATGTGTGGGTTTTGGGTCATTGATTGATCGATTGGGTTGGGATTTTGGGCCGGTGGTGGTGTCGTGGTTATGGCGGTGGTTGGTTGAGTTTTGGGCCGGCGATGTTTGTGGCTGTAGTGGCCGGCGGTGTTTGTGGCTGTAGTGGGTGTTCGATGTGTGGGTTTTGGGTCATTGATTGATCGGTTGGGTTGGGATTTTGGGCAGATGGTGGTGTCGTGGTTGTGGCGGTGGTTGGTTGAGTTTTGGGCCGGCGATGTTTGCGGTTGTAGTGGGCAGCAGTGTTTGTTGAAGATTTTGAGTTTCTTTTTCTTTTTCTTTTCTCTTTTGTTGAGGTTTTTGGATTTGGAATTTGTTAGAAATCCAGTGATTGTGATTGTAGTTTGTGGAGGTTGATTTGCCGTTGGTGGTGATTTGCCGTTGCCGTTTGTGGCTGTAGTGGGTGGCGGTGTTTGTGGTTGTAGTTGGCTAGCAGTGTTTGTCTTTTGGCTGCCGTTGGTGGTTTGTGGATGTTGATTTGCCGTTGCCGTTGCCGTTGCCGTTTGTGGCTGTAGTGGGCGGCGGTGTTGGTGGTTGTAGTTGGCTGGCAGTGTTTGTCTTTTGGCTGCCGTTGGTGGTTTGTGGAGGTTGATTGTGATTGTAGTGTAATGTGTTGGAATTTGTTTAATATTATTTAATGTGTTTGATATATTATTTTAATGTATAGAATTAAAAAAATAGAAGAGCTGATAAATGGTGAATTGTAAAATGATGTGCTAAAATGATAAAGTAAGTTTTTGATGTGTTAAAATGGCATTTTTTATGAGAGAGCTGATGAGAATGCTCTAAGTGTAACAGAGAAGAAATAAGACATCAGTAACAGCCACTACAAAGAGTGAAACTATGACGGAGCACTTGACTCATGGTGGATATTTATAATGAAGTGGGACTTACGTGAAATCACTGAGGCATAGGGTCAAATTTTGTATCGTGCTTGATCTTGATTAAGTTGTGTTCATGGTGTGTATCAAATCATATCTTAATAGTTGATTTTTTGGACCATATGGATGTCCGATTGTAAATTCTTCAAGGAAGTTCACCATTACAAGCTCTCCTTTCTTCCAATAAAATATCTTACTTATAAAAAGGATAAAAACAATGTTTTAAATCATATGTTACAAAAATATACTGAATATCTTTATAAAAAGTGTAATTATACAAATACATTACCGATAAAGTTACCAATTGTCCCAAAAGCTAAAGTTGCTAGAAAATGGTGAATTTATTTTTGAAATTTAGTTCCGTTGTGTTTGATGTGATGTATTTGGAGGCAACACAATTAAAAGACCTTTGACAACTTAGATAGATCCAATGACCAGCTGCTTGCTCTTTTCACTGGTTCCCTTTTTTATTGATCTAAGGCTTGGGGACTCACATCTAGTGATTCTCTCTCTCTGTTCTTTAGCTCTCTTTTTCTTTGTAATTAGATTTTCCTTTATGTTTCTGCTTTTCTTTATTCTTTGTAATTTCTATTTTGCTTTGTGCTACTTTGCATAAAACAGTTTTTTGAATATACATCTTTCTTACTTATCAAAAAAATAAATTCATTTAATCATAATTCTAACACTCCCCCTCACTTGTGGGCCTAAACTCCCCCTTAGTAAGTGGGGCTCAACATGTGGGATTTTTAACTATAATTCTAATAGTTACATATAGCATTAACCCAAAAATAGAAAATTCATGACAACTTATGTAATCACTTGAATGGAACTTAAGCATCAAATGGAAATTCCTTCATAAAAACATTGAAAATTAGATTATCTTTCGTGAAAAGTTGGGGTTTACTATTTACATAGCATATATTTCCAATTTGACATTTGATTTCATTATAAAGTGCACATAAAGCTTTATTATGGCTTGGCCCTTTTATGGAATATATCGGTGCTGTCTGGGGAAAGAAGATATAAAAGAAACAAAAGGAATTAGTATATAATCTATTCAAAGCTTCTACAGTATGAGATTTATGCATAATTACTTTCGCATCTGAGGAGTAGCAGATGATCTACCACCACAAGTAGATATGAACCCTGCTCTTATTTCATTCAAAAGATGACGTAGTACAATAGAATGTGGTGCCAATAGTTCAATTTATGCATCTCATTTTATGTATATATGGAAAATATATATCGATATACACAAAATATTTGGCCTGTACAACACTGATACTAATAGTTGGAGGTCTTGCAACAAAGGATAAGAAACTTACACTGTCATAATGACGATGCACGGAAGATGGAAAATAAGTTATAATAGTGCATAACATTTGAATTGCTCCTTCCTGCATGCAACAAGATGGAGATGATACATAAAACTTGATGACTGAAAATATGCCACTTGATGTGTGAATTAATTAGAGCAATAATGATAAACAAAGATGATATCTTTATGCAATATGATAAAATAAGATTGTGGAAAATAATTTAGTCACACAAAGATAAACATTAATGGGCCATAAAGTAGAAAATACATCTCTGACCCCAACGGTTTTCAAGAAAGAGGCTTATGCTGTTAAGTTTCCTTTAACTGTGTGCGTGTGTGCGAGAGAGAGAGTGGGTTATGATAACTGAGAAAACACAAACTCAATAAAATACTTCAAGACTAAAATATCCTCTTTATCTAATAATTCAACAATTCTAGCATCTCGATTTTAGATTCCAGCCCCAAATGTAACCCAAATAAAAGGGGAAAAAAAAACCCTCTAAAGGTAGTGTTCAATGGATATTGAAAGAGTGTGATTCAGTTTTTAAGTGAAAATTTTTACATTGATTAATTTAAAAAATGTGAAATAATAAATATTAATGGATTTCCTCCGGCAAACCTTGAGGACTGAAGTAGTATTGTAAAAAAAATTAATTAATTTAGAAGTTCTAACTATACTACTTACCCATATAGCCTCTGAACTATCATCATTTAATAACTTCAAAACTGGTTGTATAAGTTTCCCAGCATGGGAAGTCCCATCCTTCTTTATATTTGGAAAACCGCCCAACCTAATCCAGGAAAGCAAAAAGCTTCACAAGTTATGAACTCATAATAACACTAACACATACAGGCTACAAGTATTATAGACAGACATTAAGAATTATATGTTGCTAATCAGAATATATGATTTCATAGCATAAAAAGTAGATAAAGCAAGGTTCAATATAGAAGTCAAGCATCAGTGATATAAAAGCAGTCTTCGAAAATCTTAGGTAGCTACCAGCTGTTTTAATAAAGAAATATCTACCCCAATTAGAATTGAGACTACTAATAACCAGAGTGAGGAATCCCATAAGCCATCACCTTCCATTTGAAATTTAGACAAAACAGGGTAGTCACACACAATCCAAACGCATCTGGTCAATGAAATTAACTCGATCCACATTATGAGAAATTTTGCTACTATCTAATTGGCTCCTTAGAAGACAATGATACAAATTATGTACATTAAGAAAGCTTATCGTACTGTGAACGTGCACACAAATGCACCTAAAAAAATTATTATCAGCCTTTATTATTTGAAAGTGCCTTTTATCACAATCCAGGCACACTGTTGAAGCTTCATTTCGGGCCAAAAGTACACCCATGCTATATCAAATGAAAATTTTTTTTGGAGATGTCACGTCCTCTTCATGAGCTATTCATGAGCCCCCAAGGTACCAACTCTATCATCAAACAATGGTAACTCTAGATAGCACCAAGAGAGAGAGTGTTGGTAACTTGGGTTCCACCACGGAGCACACATGCGCTATTGCACACACAACCCATCATGCGGTACAGCTCATGGTGTGTGTGGTGCCACCATCGAGTAGGACATTGCTCAAATACCATTTGAAACACCCCGGGCCCTTCAAGCCCAAAACGGTAGCCCAATATTCTTGACAACCCTGAACCACCTACAAGGTTCCAAACTCCTTCCCAGCCTTTATTTCACACTCCCATTTCTATTTTTCTCAAAGCAATGCAGTTTAAGCTTAATTATAATATTTTCCAAGGAGTACGCATCTCACCTCAAGGAAACACCCCGGGTCCTTCAAGCCCAAAATGCTAGCCCAATATTCTTGACAACCCCAAACCACTTAAGGTTTCAAACTCCTTCCCAAGCCTTTATTTCACACTCCCATATCTATTTTTCTCAAAGCAATGCAACCTAAGCTGAATTCTAATATTTTAACCCCAAGAAGTACGCAACTCACCTCAAGGCAGCTGATCAGAAATCTGCATCCACCTTTTCTGTCCCATTCTTTTCACAAGTCACCCAAAAAATCAACTGCAACTTATTACCTTCTAAACTTACATTACACTCATTAGCCTTCCCTAGTTCATGCACAATTTGGGAACTAGGCCAACCGCAACCTATTACCTTCTAAACTTACATTACACTCATTAGCCTTCCCTAGTTCATGCATAATTTGGGAACTAGGCATTAGTTACAAAGAATTACAAAACAATATCTAAAATTAACTTTAGGCCCCAGTTTTTGTGTGTGTGTGTGTGTACACACACCCGTCAGGGTGCAGCCTAGTGGTTGGAGGCTTGGGACAAGCTATAAACTCTGACATCCTAGGTTCAATCCCCACTAGGAGTACACCTGGATTACCTGATACACAGTCTAGTGGGTGGGGCCATGTATCCGTGGTTTACTCCCCAAGGGTGGGTCCAAAGGGCCTTGCCTTGGTGAGGTTCCACATCATCCAGAAGAAATAGCGTGTATATAATGCTAAGAAAGGATACCTAACCTTGAACTTATCAAAAAAAAAAAAAAAAGGATATCTAACCTTGTAAACAGATCTGATACTGAAGCACAAGAAGCCACCTTTACAAAATGAGAATCTCCTGGTGACTGAGTAGAACAAAAGATATGGCAGCCATTTCAATAGAGATTTACAAGGAATTTAAATTTTTTATTAAAATTTAACTTTTGGCACTGAAATAAAGACAATATTTTGGCACATTCAGAGGCAAGTCACAATCTTTAACTGCAAGAAGTTTCTCAGCGTATTAGTGCTCTATAAAAGAATAGTGATTTAAGATTACCAACTTTTCATCTTCTTTTAAGCTACAGATCTGATAATTAATCTCAACAGGTAGTACAAGTTCATTTTCATATTATATGTAATACAGATTGCTTTTGTATAACAGAGAATGTGGGAAGACACTTGTCCCAGAAATTTATTAAAGAAGTGTAGACTGGTTAGGATGGCTTAATTAGATATGACATGCAAAATCCAGTAACCAGAATGGTTCCTTTAATAACCCACAAAGGAGATTGGACATTCATTTTCATAATTACTATCTAATATAGCATGGTGTACAATCAATTGTATCAAAAATCCAAGTCTAAGATGCAAGCACATTATCAGAGTCTAGCCTTAAAATCATCAGCCTTAGAGAAGCTGACTGGCAAGTAAGGTAGAAATATGTCATAATTAGTTCTGGCTTAAGCTGAATGTAAGTGCCCCATACATTGCTTCATATTGAATAAATATACCATAATAATGAAGAGTTCTATAGACTTTTTAATAGTTAATAAGCATAAATTCTTAGATGGACATAAATGATTTTAATATGACTATTACAATGCATGATAGAACTAGACTTATATACCTGAATATAAGGTAGAAGCTTGTGGAACCAAAGAGTGTATGATGCCAAGAAACGATCAGAGCTACATTCTTGACAAGTCAATCCCAGCAAGCAGATTCCTGCCCAACATTTATCTGGCTAGAACATCATACAAGAAAATAAGCAAACATTTGAGGAAGATCTACAATCTAGTAAAATGAAAAATATGTAATTTCTCTTTAGCAATTCTTGCACATTTTAGAATGTCAAAAGATCCCTTGAACAGTTAAAATCATTATTAATTCGCAAGCTGTTTGAGTGATCTCGGGTTTGGGGCTTTACTCATTGTACCTCTGTTTTAGAGTTTCATGACTCGCTTAGCTTTGCTGTGTAATTTTTCTTGACCCATTGTGTTCATCATTGTGAACATAAAGTTTTTGTTTTTTCTTCGATAAAGCAACTATACTTATCAAAATAATAATCTCTCTTTATTTTCCCCCTCACAAGGTAACTATTAAGTATTAACTAATAGTTAAGTCAGACAATATTTTTTGCATTGCTCCCTCCAATGACTACAATCCTATGTCCTCCATTCACCAAAAAAAACCTAGCCATATTAACAAAAAAGATTCCACCATAGGTGAATCCTAATACATCCGTCACGTTTACTGCAGAATAATTTCATAAAAATAAGCCATGCAATTCACATCTTTCATACATTTCTTCTACCCTGGAAATTCTCAAAATGTTTCATAGCCCAAATAGTCATCAAATACAATTGATTTTTCATAAATTTGATCTCTTACGTGATACCCATCAGATAAGTAGTCCCAATTCAATACTTCAAGCACAAATGGCTGACATGTGATAGGATTGACTCTTACAGGACCTAACTGACGCAGGACAACCAGAACAAAACTAAAATAACAGAAAATAAATAGATATGACCTAGGAGTCAGCACTTAGGCCTTGCTTGGAGTCAGCACCAAGCGGGGAAACCAATAGGAGTCAGCACCTAGGGTAGACCTGGAGTCAGCACCAAACCAAAGAAAGACCAAACGGCCATTGTTTTTTCATTCATCAAAATATCAACTAACTCCTCAAGGAGTACAATAGGTTGCTTATAAAGGATTACTAAACCCTAGTTTTAATTGGCTAGGAAATACTAATTGCCTTATTACAAAAATAACCTTGCTTCCCAAATTAAAATACTAATAGCCCAATAAACTACTAGGACCTAAAACATAAAAATACAATTGACTTGCACACATAAATAATATTAAATAATAATTTTCTTGCATCTCCCGCATCACTAACCCATCAACCCTGATCAAGATATATTGGGTTTATATTATTTTAATGTAAATCCCATCTAAATCTAACCCTAGACCTGTAGCATCTATATTTACCCCACTAGGGTTCACTATATCATGTACTTCATCACATAATAAAGATGTAACTGTCAAGGGATTTACACTGTGGACGTAGGTTGTCAAGGCCATACCACATAACCCTCATGTCTTATCTTTCTGTCTCTTGTCTCACTTCCGCGTCTCTTTCTCTATTTCCTTCAATTAATTTCAACATGTTATCAGAGGAAAATCCGATCTTGGCTCAATGACAAGTTTTGTCTTTTTCTTCCATCAATACTCCATTAGATCAGCTTTTGATCACACTCACTACAGTATTTCTCCATTTCATTTCAAATTTCAACATAGTATCCGAGCTACCCAGATCGTTCAAGATCTTCACAAGCTTATTTCAAACTCAAGGTAGTAATCATCAAGCCTTTACCTTGAGTTTGAGGGGGAGTGTTAAAGATATATTGGGTTTATCTTATTTTAGTGTAAAGCCCATCTACACCTAACCTAAGACCTATAGCATATATATATATATATATATTAATAGAATTTTATTGAAAATGAGAAGTGTTCACGATGATGAACATACAGCATCTTATAAAAATACAATAAACTCAAACAGAAAATCTAAGGAAAAGTTGGAAATCAGAAATTGAAGTACAATTAGTAAAACCCCATGTCCAGGACAAATCAAGCAAGGTACGAAGCAGCAAAGACTTCAATTGATCAATAGATCTTTCAATCTCCTCAAATGTGCGACTGTTTCACTCTCTCCACACTAACCAAATCAATCAATATATACCCTACTAGGGCTCTCTCTATCATGTACTTCATCACATAACAAAGATGCGGCCATCAAGGCTTTACACCATGGACGTAGGTTGTCAAGGCTAAACGATGTAACCCTTGTGTCATCTCTCTCTTTGTCTCGTCTCACTTCCACATCTCTTTCTCTATTTCCTTTAATTAATTTCAACCCACCCAAATGCACTTGGATGTGCCACAGAAATTATGTCCCTCCGATGTGCTTCCCGCACCATCCAAAGGCTCACCAGAACAAGGCCATGAAATTAAATCGAAACCCTAACCACCATCAATGCTAAAGTTCAGACCTATCAGCTCCAAAAATCAACGAAATGCTCTTTCAAAGCCTCCATTACTTTTATGCCCCATTCACCAAGACAATTCACAAGCAAAATTACTACATATACTTCAAATAATTGCACCTAACTTGGTTCAAGTAAAAAACAAACATAATATAACCAATTCAACTGAGCCCGGTACAAGTACAAAGCTTGCACTAGTGAAGCCATTTGTTATGATTAGGGTCCCACCATCTGTATATAAGCTCTTGGACACTCTCCCCTTGCAAGCCGATTTTCAAGGGTGAGTTTTACCTATGGGTTTGTATCACCATTATCTCTAAGATCACATAAAGAAAATTTTCACTCTTGTGACTTGTCCAAACTTTTGCTACAACTTTGATGTGGTTGACTATGAGCGGTGGAGAAAAAGGGGTGGATTCATGTGAAAGTGTTTGTCTATCGACCACTTCAGCAAGTTGTGGGCCTTGTGGCAAATGTTGTGGACCCAAAACAACTTATATATATGGGGCAAAACTTATGTATAGTTCCCTAGGTGTTATAGTTTATGATTCCTAGTTAAATTCAAACACATGATTGCATTAACAAATAAAACACAAACAATGTAAGCTTTTTCAAGGACAATAATCAATGTAGAATTGTAGATATGTGTAAGAATTTAATTGGGAACCGAAGGTATTGTCCCTAAGAAAGTGTACTATATTGTACCCATATATAGATGTAACCTCTAAAACCTGAGGCACTGAGCCCACCCGCCAGAACCAGTTGCGCTAAGCAATTTATAAATATATACATAAAACACATTCTAATTTTTTATAAAAGCAAAAAAATTCGCATAGAAATAGAATAATTTATTATATTGATGAGTACCATATTGTTAGAGACGAGCACGAGCACGCGCTCGACCCAGGAATCGACGGCGGATTTCCAGTTATCGACAAGCTTTTGGTCGGTTGATTTGCTGAAGGACTCTGATAAGAGGCCGTGGGTTTTGATCAACGAAACGACGGTGGAGAGCTCCGCCGGGTTCTCGAACGGGTGCTTATCGTCGGGGACCCGCTCTTTGATGAGCGTGCGAAGGAGGCGGGGCTTCATATCCGCGTCGTACATGTTCTTGAAGTAGTTGAAGGCCGCCATTGGCATCGAATCGAAGCTCTGAGATTTCACAGAGAGAGAGAGAGAGAGAGAGAGAGAGAGAAGGGTTTAGAGGGTTTTGTCGTTAAACCCTAAATTTGGTAGCCGTTATTGAATTACAAGTGTTATAAGATGGGCAAAAGAGCAGACGGTGTCGTTTTATTCTAAGAGTACTATAGGGTTTCAATTTTTCTTTTTTCCTTTTTCTTTTTTTTCCTCTTTTGTCATGGTGTGACATGTTTTATGTTGAATTTTTCTTTCATCTGAAAATATATTTTGAAGAAAATTGTTTGATTAACGTGTTCATTGTGTTCTTCAAAATAATTTAGAAAACAATTTCACATTTTCCATATAACTTATATATATAAAAAATCAGAAAATGTTCTTGTATTTTTATATAAATATTAAATAATAACTATAATTTATCACTTCAAAATGTTAATGCATAACAACTAAAATAAAACTAAAAACGAGACAGAACTTGAAGAATAATATTAAAAATTATGCTAATAAGAGTGTAAATTCTATCCAAAAAAATAAACTAAGAGTATAAATGTTAAAAAAATTACTAAGAAAAATTAATAAAAACTATCAATAAACTCACTTAGATTAATATAAAAAAATGTTATTAAAAAATGGGGCCTAAGTAAATAGTAAATGTCCAATATCCACTAACATGTTTAGTATTTACTATGGGCAAGGCTCAACTAATGAATTTACATAATTATGCATTCATATTGATAATTACAAGTACTAGAAATCTCTGAAAACTTGAAAGTTGTTTTGTACTAGTTTTTTTAGATTGGGAGTGATTCTTGAAGTTTTGATGCATTTTGTAGTCATTTTTAAGGTTTCAAGAGATTTTGTCTCTATTCAAATTGTTCTAGGGGGATTTTTATTATTTTGGTAGTATTATAGGTATTTCCAATCAAATGAAAAATTGCAATGACATCTTCTAAGGTTTTATGTTATTACACTTACCTCCTCTCTTGTTTGGAATAAGACCCTCAACTTTCCTAAAATGCAAACTATTTACGTTGACTTTTCTTTTTCTTTCTTTTTTTCTTTTTTGATGAGATACGTTGACTTTTCTTGTATAATTGAAAATGGGGCTTCCAAAAAAAAAAAACTTAAATAAATCTAGAATTTCTATTCAAGAGGGTGTAGAGGACAATTTAAGTGGAGGGCAAATAGGAAATTCAATATTTTTTTTTAAACTTTTTTTTAGTCATCAAGTGAAGGGCAATGTAAATAGTTTGCATTTTAAGAGAGGTGAATATCTCATTCCAAACTAGAAGGAAGGTAAGTGTAATAACGGAAAATCTTGGAGAAGGTCAATACAATTAACCCAAATTTCAACCATATTGGAGGTTCTAAAGGTATTTGATCTTTTCTTTTCTTTTTTTCTTTTTTTGTAGGTTTATAAGTATTTTATTCATTTGGTGGTTTTAAGGGTTTTTAGTTATTTTGGAGATTTTATAGAGATTTTTTTTAATGAATTTTCAAGATGTTTTGAGAATTTTAGAGGTTTTAGGGGTATTTTTATCACTTTAGAGGTTTTGAAGGTATTTTATTTGATCACTTTGAAGGCTTTAGTAGAATTTTGGAAATTTTGGAAGTATTTATATTATTTTTGAGGTCTTATGAGATATATTTTTCATTTGATAGGTTTTATGGGTATTTTAGTATTCTTGGATGTTACGACTTACGAAAGTATTTTTTTTTTTTAATTTTGGACCCTTTAGGGGTATTACGGTCAACCCCAATAAAAATGTTTCTCTTCGTGGAAAATTATATTTGTTTGATAAAACTAATTATATTACATGCCCTTTTAGATACACACCACCGTCAATTTCTTTAAGACCTTCTCGTCTCTCCCCATGTGTATGTGTTAAAAATACTTAGTATTTAAAAAAAAAAAAAAAAAAAAACTATCGGATCAATTAGTGAAGACATTAGACTTGGAACTGTAAGGGTGGCAAAATTGGATACGACCTGCAAACCCGACACGACACGACACGACACGAAATTAGTAGGTTATGGGTTGAGACTTAATGGGTTTATGTCATATTCGGGTTGACACGACTGACTAGTTTAATAAACGGGTTAGGTTAGCATTCAATACATAGAACTCGTCTGACCCATTTAATTAAATAACATTTTACCAATATACCCTTCAAACTCTAGGTATTTAAACTTATTAGTTGTTATGGTTTTTTTTTTTTTTTGACATATTGTGATTGATTATTTGTGATATTAGGATATACTTTAGTTTTAAATAATTATTTATGATGTAGTTACTCGTTAGTTCTGAATTTTATATTAAAAATGTTTATTTTTTTTCATAATTTTTTTTTTCCATTTTGATAAAATATGATAAACAGGTTGATATGACTAATCCATTTAATAAATAGGTTGTATTAGGGTTGAAAAATCTTGACCTTTTTAATAAACATATTGGGTTATTGTTGACCTATATTGTCAGATACTCATAAGTGGACACAACACGAACTCGACATGTGAACACGAATTGTCACCCCTTGGAACTACAAGAGGACTATACACACTCAAGGGAATAGCAAGTGTTCAAAGGGCCTTTAATAGCAACTAAAAACAAAAATCCTATTTACTAAGATTAACAGAGAAAAAAAAATTACATTACATTAAAGGTGTCACAAGTAAAAATATTACATTACATTAAAGGTGTCATTGGTCTAGTTAATAAAGTTTCTTAATTGATATAAGATTACGTTTCAATTGATAATATGAGTTCTAATTAACTCAACTGGTAAAGTCTCTAAGAATTGAATAAGAGATCCGAGGTTCAATCTCTGTCTGCACCAAAAACCGATTAAAGTCTTAGTTCTTACATACGAAAAATGCCTACATAGCAAATAGTGGGAACATGTGGCAAATCTGAAACTGATGTAGCTAATAAAATAATAATAGTTAATTGAAAATACCATGTAAACAAGTGAATGATTAAAAAATATAAATCAGAAAAATTAACAAAAAAAGCTTTTCTTGCACTTAGAGCATTCGCAGCCCAAATGGCATATGTCATATCTTGGTTCAATTTAACATATAAGCACAAAATAACATCGGCATGGTGGAGGCGCAATGGTGGTGACTGGGCAATGGAGGCCCGGTGATAAAGGTTGAGGGAAGGTGGAGGGGAAAATTGGGAAAAAAAGAGAGAAAAAAATATATATTTTATTGTGTAAAAATATTATTTTAATGAGTAGAATAGGAAAATAAAAGTTAGGATGCTGGAAATATTGTAAAATGGTATGGTATAATGATAAAGTGACTTTTTGGAATAGTAGAATTGAAATTTCGGGATGCTATGCTCTTAAGCAACCAAAGATTCCAAAACATAAACACATACAAAATAACCAGATCAAACCCAGACTCTACGAATTACATACGCAAAACACAAATAAGCAAAATTCCCACAAGTCATGCCCAAGTAAATAGCACTAAGCCACATCATCAAATTTAAGAAATTACATCTATGAATGACACCATATTCGTTCTTATAAAACATGATAATCAAGCCCGATTAACAAAATGAAGCAAAAAAATTTAATAACTTTTCTTTTTCTTTTCCTTTCTGTTCTTTGATCTTGTTTATTTTTACTTGGTTTTCTCGAGAAACAAACACAAATGAAACATTACCTCATATCAAAACCAAACTTCATTTGTGAGATGAGATCAGTTTAGAGGATTTTCAAGCTCAAGAACACCCATCTATATATCCCTAAACGCATATTTCAGTTCATCTCTCTCTCTCTCCTAGGTTCACTCAGATTGGCATTCATGGAAATTCAACAGCGATGGTGTACAAATCGGTGGGTGTTGGGCCCATTTATTCTTCTTCTTCTCCAGCTGATGGTTTCAAGTTTTAGGAGAAAATGGGATGCATGGATTTGGAACACTTCCTCAAGAACATAAATGACTTTTTGATGGATTGTTAGATTTTTTTTTTGTTTTGTAGATTATGAGAGAACGATTTCTAAACCATCCAAGCTGAGTATGGGTTTTATTTGGGTTATTTTGTAAGGTGCTTTTGTTTTTGCACGTTTGGTTTCCAAGAAAAAGAAAATGTAATGAAAAATAAAAAAGTAAATATTGATTTTTTTTTTAATCTTTTGATTGCTGACGTGGATTTTTCAACTAATTATTAATATTTTAATTCTTATTTTATTAGACATGTCAATTTCAAATGTGCCACGTGTACCTACCGTTTGCCATGTAAACATTTATTTATAGTAAGTTAACTGTAAAGACCAAATTGTTTGCAAGCTGAAAATAACAGAGACTAAATTGACTGTTACCAAAATGTAGGGACTAAATTAATTGTAGAATCAAAATGGTGTTTTCGCCCAAAAAAAAAAAATTCCAAGTGATAATGTCATAGTTCGAACCTACCTAGCTCCCCCTTCCCCATTATCTATCTTTTAAAAAAATAAAAAATAAAAGAACAAATTGGAATCAAATTTCCCTTTTACTTCGATTGAGAAGGAAGAAGATTGCCACCCACGTTATGTACTCCAATCATAATAGATAAAACACAACAACAAAAGAGTGGGATCCACTTTTGAAAAGTTTATTAGGACCCTTGTTATGGACGGCAAACTTGATAGGACTTATTGTTATGTTATTTATTATTAAGTGAAGAGATCAATTGGGTTTTAGTATAAACAGGATTTAAATTTAAATTTCTTATTTGACAATAAAAAAATAAAATTAAAAAAAAAAAAAAAAAAACCTTACCAATCAGGGATGGAGCTAAGACTTGAAGTCAGGGGGGCGATTCTATTGTTAGCTGCATGTGGTGGCTTCAGTTTTTGGTTCTACTGCTTAGCCAGCAAAAGTTTTTTTTTATTATTATTATTTTTATGTGTGTGTAAAGTGTGTCTTTTGTTGGCAATGACAAAATTATTTTGTTTAAAGTTTTTTAAAAGGTGTTGTTTGTTTTTGGTAAAATTGGTTGATTAGTCTCAATTTTTTTTAGCTTTGCTATCGCCTATCTGTAATTTTGTTATTGGACTAATATTTTGGGTCTGTATATATATATATATATATATTATTTTTTTAGATTTTAGATCTATAAATTTTTTTATGGCCTTTAAAAGGAGGAAAATACTAGATTTACAAACCTTTTTACAAATTGTTGTTGTGATTAGTGGTTATTAGTAAGTAAAAAAGTGATGTAAGTGGTGGACCTGGTTGCAAACTAGTAAGAATTTGCTACTTCAATAGTTTGTAAAAATGTTGTAAAAAGTTTTTAGCTGTAGCATTTCTCTTATAATGACAGTGATATTATTAAGAGGGACAAAATGTAATTTTATTGAACGAAGTTGCTAAAATTAGTACCTAAATATATAGTTATATTTAAAAATAATAATAATAATTAGGGGGGCCATTGCCCCCCAGTCCATGAATGGCTTCGTCCATGTTACCAATTGAACTAAGTAGAACTTACCTCTTCTTAAGAATAGAGATGCACTCAATTGAAGAAAAAAATTTGCGGCCCATTTAAGAGACATTCAAATTAAATTACATGGAAGTGTAGTAAAATTTTAAAATAGATTGAACATAACTAATGAGTAGCGGGTGGAACACTTATACTTTTTTTTGGTAAACAGAAACACTTATACTTTAATCAATAGAAATGAAACACCAAATTTATCCTTATTTTGTGGGGAAGAAAAAAGAGGTGAATGGTAAAAACTAAACTATATATTTCTTTCATTTTTTTTTTTTAATAAACTCCCAAAAAGAAAATAGACAATTTTCATTCCATTATTTTATGAATTATCCATTCCATTCCATTCTTTAGTAGGCTCGCATTCAGTAATCCTCCTATGCACACCTCCAAGCAAGATTTTATTTAGTAAAATTAATTTCCTTCATTAAACCTCCTATGCACACCTCCAAGCAAGAGTTTATTTAGTAAAATTAATTTCCATCATTTATCCTCCTATGCACACCCCCAAGCAAGAGTTCATTTAGTAAAATTAATTTCCATCATTAATTTCAAAACTATTTCCTAGAGCAAAGGTCTATTTGGGATCTGCTTATTTAGCTGAAACTAAATTTTTTTGCTAAAAATACTTTAAATAAAAGTAAAAGTTAGCTAAAATAATACAGTGAGACCCATGAATAATGAATAATACTAAAAAACGCAATAAAACCCATGAATAGAATAGTAACAAAAATAAGTTGAATAGTAAAATATGCCGACTTTTTTAAGTTGGAGCTAAATGCACACCAAAAATTCATTTTTTACCATATTTGAGCATTTTTACCATTTAGTATAGTTAGCACCATTGTCAATGAATGGGGGAATAAATTTCCACGGTCATAATGCCTAGGTATGGTTAGGTAAAACTTTTGACTTAAGAGAGAGAGATACAATAAAAATAATGTGCAGTGATTCTTCAGTTGGAGCATGCTCACTTTGGTTGTGTGGTCATCCCTTTAATCTTTTTTGACATCGAAAGAAGTAATACAAGTCATTATTTCATGGCCTACATGCCCTTAACTCTCGGGTCTAAAGCTTTTTTTTTTTTTTTTTTTTTTTAAATGTCATTAACTGTTTCTATTTTAACCACCAAAAACCAACCGAACTCTTTTGCTTTATCTTTCTCCCTTTTAAATCCATAAAACACAATAAAGAGAAAGTCCTAACCATCACCATGCAGTAGAGAACACGGTGGGACTTATGATATAAAAAGGGAAAAGAAAAAGAATGACACCTGCAAGTTCGGTTTCCTCATAAAAATGACACAGGATTGTGATATAATTAAGTCCTATTGGCACTTCATTTATCGTAACTTCATGTAACATTAATGATGGGACGTGAGTTTTTTTTTTTTTTTTGGATTTGAAAAGTTTTCTAAGAAAGAAAAAGAATAAAGAGGCTCGATTCTTGTTATTTCTTTTAACTACTTTCATACAATCATCAATATTCGTTTTACTAGAAAAGCTCAATTAAACGAATTTTTCACTTTACAATACCTAAACTAATTGAGAGTGTTATAATTTAATGACATTAACTGATGTTTTCAATAGAAATGTTTAGCAGCTATTTGGTTAGCTGAAAAAAAAAAAAGCAATATTCTGTATTTATTTTCAGTTTTTTGTGAGACTTACTACTAA
The DNA here is from genome assembly GCF_002906115.3 of Quercus suber. NCBI lineage: Eukaryota > Viridiplantae > Streptophyta > Magnoliopsida > Fagales > Fagaceae > Quercus > Quercus suber. The sequence goes on along the minus strand of NW_027069550.1, from coordinate 766,521 downwards.
AAAATTAGTTTCGTTTTAACATTTGTACTCAATTTTCATTTTCAGTATCCTAAAAGTTGGATTTGAACACAAAAATGAAAACAACTTTTCAGCATTTTCGTTTTCTATGAATACAAATACAGTGGCATATTCGTAAATATTGTGAAAATACAAAGTTATTTTTTTGAGTAATGCGATTGTGTGTAAGCGAGAAAAGTTACATTTAAAAAAAAATTATTAAAATAACTAGACCCATATATAATATATTCTATACCCAAATTATGTATTCAAAACAACTTACCAAACACTACAAGATGTGAAAATTAGAGCTTTTTTGTATATTCAAATTAGGATTATTCACGGGTTGGGCCGGTTTGGTTTTGGACCCAACCCACTAGCATTGGGTGAAGGGCAGACTGCAGAGGGACCTAAAACCGATCGCCAACATCAATCGGTTAAGTCGGTTTCAGGTTTGGGTGATGCTCGGGTTAGTTCTGTCAGTGGAGGAAGTCGCCGGAGTCTGGAAATGTCACTGGAATCAGCAAAAAAATTGCCGAAATTTGTTGTGATTTAGCCGAATCTGGCTAAATCTCACCAGATTTGGCTAGATCTCCCTAGATTCAAGCTTTGATCTTGCCTCAAGTTGGCTAGATTTCGTATATAGCATTAGTCGGCTCGAGTTTTGGAGAAGAAATTAAAACCCGCCACTCTACTCGCTGGCGTCAATTCTTGGAGGCGGAAACCTGCTGCTAACTGATGGGAGCGTTAGTTTGGGTTGAAATTGGGTGAGGGTCAAGCAGTTTGGTTGATTCGGCAAGTGTAGGTTAGATCTGGACACCCCTAATTCAAATTCATGATTTAAATATAGAATACAGAAAATAAAAAGTAAACACACCACTTTCTGAAACCAAACCGGCTTTTAGGGTTTGAATCTTCTTCCTCTCATTTTAAAATGTATCCAAAAAGAATTAATACTTCAACCATATCAAACATTTATTTTGTCAAAATATCGAGCTAGAACATTTTCATTTCATTAAAGGGTAATAACAAAGTTCACACAACAATCAAACATTGATCAGGTATTGAGAAGACGTTACTACCATTACCATGTATATCCTATGTGTTTGTCGCTCTAATGATGAAAAGAAATCTTAGACATCAATTACAGGAAACAACGGTAATGAGTAAAAAGAAGTAAAGAACACTGCATACGGTCCACTCAGCGCAAGTCATGCCTTAATGGAACACTTTAGTCAACAGAATGTCCTTCCAACTTAAAAGGTGCTTCTTCACTTGGGAACCTTCACTCCAAGCTTTGATCAGGTGTGAAATGTTTTTATGTTGAATTTTTCTTTCATCTGAAAATATATTTTGAAGAAAATTGTTTGATTAACGTGTTCATTGTGTAACAATTTCATATTTTCCAAGGTATAACTTATATATAAAAAAATCAGAAAATTTTCTTGCATTTTTATATAAATATTAAATAATAACTTTAATTTATCACTTAAAAATGTTAATACATTACAACTAAAATAAAACTAAAAACGAGACATAACTTGAAGAAAAATATTAAAAATTATGCTAACAAGAGTGTAAATTCTATCCAAAAAAAATAAACTAGGAGTATAAATGTTAAAAAAATTACTAAGAAAAATTAATAAAAACTATTGTGGGGCCCGTAGGCCTGATAGCCTCGGCCCATCATATAGCAGGCTCAAGGCCCATGCCGAGGAGCACAAGCTATTTTTGAGAGAGAGGGGGAGAGCCTATTTTCCTAAAGCCACGCCGAGGATACCTTGTTCTCGGCCTGACAAAGGTGATTTTGGGGAGAGGCTAACCCCAAAGTAAGCTGTCACTCTCGCATTTAATGCACTCAACTAACCCCCCTGGCCGCATTAATGGGGAGGTAACCCCTTGGCAGGATAACGTTGATTAGAGTGAGCCACTTGAGTGCCGATAAGGCCTTTGATGGGACGGACGACCAGAAGAAAAGCAAATAGACGATCAACAGATGGAAGCAGGAGATAGGAAGATGAAAACTATAAAAGAAAAGCTAGTAAAGCAAAAAAGAGGGGGGGAAAAGAAAAAAAGAGGAGAGAACATTAAGGCCTCCTCGGCCTGTGGCCGAGGAGCATTCCCCCATTTGTAAGGAAACACTTAGCATTTTTTATAAGAAAAGTTCGTGCATGGTGATCGATGGCCAGCACCTAAACCTGTCAACCCACCCTCTATAAATTTATTGTTTGGGCTTATTGGGCTAAAAACCCATCACTCAGGGTNGGTCATAATGCCTAGGTATGGTAGGTAAAACTTTTGACTTAAGAGAGAGAGATACAATAAAATAATGTGCATGAAGTGACATGCTCACTTTGGCTGTGTGGTCATCCCTTTAATCTTTTTTGACATCGAAAGAAGTAATACAAGTCATTATTTCATGGCCTACATGCCCTTAACTCTCGGGTCTAAAGCTTTTTTTTTTTTTTTTTTAATGTCATTAACTGTTTCTATTTTAACCACCAAAAACCAACCACTCTTTGCCTTTTTTTTTTTTTTTTTTTTTTTTTTTTTTTTTTTTTTTTTTTTTTTTTTTTTTTTTTTTTTTTTTTTTTTTTTTTTTTGAGACGGTTGGAAGGCATAGTTAATTACAAGAGGCCAAAAAAAGGAAAACATAAGTTACATATTAATATTGTATTATCCTTAACACACACACACACACACACACAGAGCTTTGATGATTAAATTTCTAGGATTTTTGGTAGGAATTAACCAAAAAGACACTTGAAGTAGACTTATTATTATTATTATTATTCTTTGAATACCAAGTAGACTAATTCAATGATATTCAACTTGCTAGGGTTGCATTTGCACCACGACCAAACCTAGCAAGTTGAATTTCATATGACCTTTTAGCTGTTTATTTTCTAATTTACTACCAAAATAAAAAATAAAAAACTTGCTAGGGTTGGTAAGTTCACATCATTATTGACTTTTTATGAGCTTTTCTAGGGTTTTATAATTTCACTCACAACTAAAACATTTGGCAATTGATGACCTTCAATGGTTTGACTATGAAGTATGAACAATATATATATTCGGTTCATTAAGATAATTTAATGGTTTGACTATGAACTGTAAATGGTCTGACATATAAGTCATCTCATAAACTGCTTTATTTCCCACTTCCTAATTTTCAATAAAAGAATGAAATCAAGAAGTGTCATATTCTATATATATATATATATATATGTTGTTTTTAATGGCCATGTGAAAGGAATAATGGATGGTTGGTGGAGGTGATTTGAACATATTAACCCATTTAATTATATAACAATTTGATTCTCAAAAAAAATTATATAACAATGTGTAGCACACGCCATTCACCAAAAATAAAAATTTGCGTAAAAAAATAACAATTATTACATGCATAATAAATGATTTTTCTTTCTTTTTAACAAATATATAAATAAAAAGTATGGCCCAACATGTGAGATTTTTAACATTTTAAAATTTTAATCACATTTTCTGCCTTCCTTCCCCTCCCCTCTTTCTATCAAGGCCTTTTCTCTTAAGTTCCATTGTCTATTCAGCTTTCTGAGTTCCACTTTTGGCATTGTAACAGGAAATTGTACCCAAATGCATAGTACAAATGGAAGAAGCCAGAAAAAATCGTGATTTTGCATCTTTTGCACAACTGACTTGCACTGATAGTAACCAGTTTCATGCCGTTTGCCTAGACACATCTCCCCCAATATTCTACATGAATGATACATCCCATAGGCAAGTTCTGCTTTAAATTTTTGGGTATAGACCATCGATTATTTCTATATTTTTTGTTGTTGAGTGCAGCATTAATCCCTTGAACTTAATATTGATGAAATGAAATCACTATTTTTCAGGATAATTAGTGTTGTTGAAAAGTGGAATCGTTTTGAAGGAGTGCCTCTTCCAAAGATTATCTGTAGTTAAGATCTTACCTAAGGCAGCAGTCCAAGAAAAGAATGCTACTCTAGGAGGAATCTTGGATTGCCACACCATTTTCCAAGGAAACTCAATGACAAAAGGAGATAAAGAGTGATAGAAGCCTCGAACCTCAAAACCTCTCCTCATTGCTGGCTTCCAGCAAAGTTTGTCATTATCGACACCTCGCACATTCATGGAATAAAGCACAACCCAAAAACGATCAAATGAATCTAACTCCCAATCTTGTGGTGGACAACGGAACCAGATGTCCCAATGAAGCCTCCCATTGGAGAAACACATCACGTCTGACACAAAAAACTCCCTTGCCCGACTAATACTATACACTTCTAGAAAAGCTTCCTTAAGGGGATAATCCCTACACCATACATCCTCCCAAAACTTAATCCTTATACCATCACCCACCTTAAACCGAAGAAATTTAGAAAAGACCAGCCAGCCACTTCTAATGGATTTCCACACACTAACACCATAGGTCCCTAACACCAGTTTGGTACACCAACCACCCCCTTCATCCTCATATTTAGCCTCAATGACCTTCCTCCAAAGGGCATCTCTCTTCGTTCAATATCTCCATAACCATTTGCCTAACAAAGCAAAATTAATTCTTCTCAGCCGTCGAATCCCTAAACCACCCTTCTGTACTGGCATACAAACCTTATGCCATTCCACCAAAGGAATCTTAGGAGCATCAATACCACTCCAAAAAAAGTCTCTCTATAATTTCTCCATACGGTTTGCCACCTTTACTGGAATAGGAAAGAGGGAAAGGAAATAAGTAGGTAAATTGGACAATGTACTCTTAATAAGAGTTACTTTGCCCCTCTTAGATAAATACAACCTCTTCCACCCAACTAGACGCTACTCCATCTTCTTCAAAACAAGGTTCCAGATTGTCTCCTCTTTATGGGAAGCACCCAACGGAAGGCCCAAATATTTCAAAGGAAGTGAAGACTGCTGACAACCCAAAATCTCCACTAATTCATCCATATTGGGCACATTACCAATTGGTACCACTTCTGACTTGGGTAAGTTAATTTTTAACCATGAAACCACTTCAAATCTGGCCAGAATTCCACGCAAAGCAGCTAAATGATGTGAGTCAACATCGCAAAAAATAAGTGTATCATCAACAAATAAGAGATGGGACACTGTTAGCAACGAACCGACTGAATTACCTACTGAGAAGCCCGAGAACTGACCCAACATAGCAATTGCATCCAACATACGGCTCAATGCCTCTATGACAATATCAAAAAGGAGCGGAGATAAAGGGTTCCCTTGACGAACACCCCTTGTGCTTCCAAAAAAATCAACTGGAGAACCATTGATTAGAATAGAGAATTTGACAGTTGACATACACCACATAATCCACCTTCTCCATTTTTCTGAAAAGCCACACCGCTTAAGTATATACATAAGAAAATTCCAATTCACATGATTATAAGCTTTCTCAATATCCAACTTGTAAATAACCCCTGGCACCCCCATCTTCATCCTACTATCTATACATTCGGAAGCAATTAAATTAGAATCCAAAATCTGCCTACTTTTAACAAAGGCATTTTGAGAATCTAAGATAAGACTATGCGCTACCCTTTGCAAACGATTAGCCAAGACCTTAGATATAATCTTATAGATCCCTCCCACCAAACTAATAGGACAAAAATCCTTTACTTCCACAGCATTGGCTTTCTTAGGAATGAGAGCAAGGAAAGAAACATTAAGACTCTTTTCAAACACAGCTTGCTCATGGAAATTATGAAGGGCAGCCATAATATCTGATTTTAGAATGCTCTAGCAAGATTGAAAAAAAGCCATGGAGAAACCATTTGGCCCTAGTGAATTATCACCATTGAATCCACTAACCACCCCAAACACTTCATCCTCTTCAAAAGGTCTATCCAACCACAAGGCATCTTCCTCATAAATTCTTCCAAACACCACATCATCCAGAACAGGGCGATGAACCTCGATTTCAGAATAAAGCCTTCTATAAAAATGAGTAATACATTCCGCAATGGATCCTTATTCGGAAGACATCACCCCATCCACCATAAGCTTATCAATAGAATTAAACCGTTTGTGAGAGTTGGCCATACGATGGAAGCATTTTGTGTTCCTATCATCTTCTTTAATGCAAAGAACTCTTGATTTTTGCCTCCAAGAAATTTCTTCCAACAACGTCAATTTTTCCGACTCTCATCTAATCCTTTTCTCATCCAGCTTTTCCTCTACCATGAGAACACGACTTTCCTCAACAGTTTCTAAACCCCTAAGATCACTCCACAACTTCTTCCCTTTTTCTTCTACATTACCAAATTCCTCCACATTCCATCTCTTGAGATCAACCTTCAGAGCCTTCAATTTATTAGCTAGAACAAAACTAGGAGCTCCATAAAATTGATAAGACTTCCACCAAGAGCGAATCCTTTTTATAAAACCCTCATCCTTTAACCGCATATTCTTAAACCTAAAAGGCCTCATTCCTCTATGAAAATTGCCTCCCTCTAGAAGAATCAGAAAGTGGTCCGATAGCAACCTAGACAACCGCTTTTGACAAACAGAAGGAAACTTAACCTCCCAAGTTAGTGTCACAAGAAATCTATCCAACCTTGACTTGGAGACAACCTCACGAGAATTTGACCAAGCAAAACTTCCCCCTTCTAACGGTGGATCAATCAACCCGTGTTTAGAGATAAAATCAGAGAACTGATGCATAGCTTAAGTAAAAAGGACAGAGCCTAAACATTCAGAGGGAAATCACACAACATTAAAAGCTTCTCCTACACACCAAGGTACATTCCACCAATTGCATAAACCAGATAGCTCCTCCCACAACAACCTTCTATCCCTATTAGAATTAGGCCCATAAACTCCAGTAAATGCCCATCCACGTTAATCAACCATATTTTTAAACCTACAAGAAACCGAAAACTGGCCCACTGCTTCCTCCACAATCTCCACCACCCTTCTATCCCACATCACAAGTACCCCTCCAGAAGCACCCACAGAACCTAAATAAACCCAATCCACATGTTGACCACCCCACAAACTACAGATAATTCTTGAGTTATAAGCTCTAATTTAGTTTCCTAGAGACAGATAATATCAGCCCTCCACTTCCTAATCAAATTTCTAAGTTGGAGCCTTTTTTTCCTACTTATTCAAACCCCTAACATTCTAAGAAAGAATTTTTAGATGCATTGATGTACCACGACAGCTCGATCCCTACTAACCTATCTTCCTCTAGCTGAGTCAGTTTCAACACTCCAGGTACTTGCCAAATTCTTAAGTTCCCTGTGACCCTCTGCCCCACCTTGACCATTTTCTTTTGTGCACCTTCTTCCAACAGCTTCTTTTTTCTCCTATCTTCTAGAGCCAATAACAAACCCATAAGCTGCTTTTCAAAGCCTTTCAATGACGTCCCCACAGATTTCTTGAATGCTTTGATCCTATTGATCACCCAAAGAGATAGTTGACTACAATCAATTTTTTCCGAGCTCCCAACCTCCATTAGGTTCCTCTCAAACACCTCCATAAGCTTACTCTCAAACTCCGTAGGATTTTTAGACGCCAATGGAGCAGCAACTAACAGCTCACCACTACAGTCGAAGTGCACAAAACCCTCATCAGATTTCCAAACCTCACACTCCAAACCCATATCAATAGAAGCAAAATCCACTGTGCCATCACACTCATCATCCCAACTAGTAATTTGCCCATCACCAAGAAAGGAATCTGTACCTGGAGCATTTCCACCCTCTGAGCCTGAGTAATCTGACAATGTCTCTGGAGACCCATAAAAAGAAAGAGGAATTGTAATTTGCCTCCCATCACGAAGCTGAAGCACCCAAATAAACAAAACTAAATTATATTACTATAGCAAGTACCGCCATGGATTTCATCTCATCCAGTGCAGCAATCCCTCTTTTAGAACCCAAGGTTGTGTTCTCTAAAGATTTCAGTGCATCTCCACCCTCTTCAACTTCCCTTTTCCGTTTTTTCAACACTGCAACTTGGTAATTCGGTTTTTTCAACACTGCAACCTGGTAAAAGGAATAATTTTAATTTACTAACAAAATCAAAATCCATTGTGATATCAAGATTTGGGAGGGAATCTAAATTTTTACTTAACGCTTTTTGGTAGTGCCAGACACAACAACATACTCTCTGTTTGCTAGGTCTGACCTAATCCAAATCTTAGCAGAGAAATTTGTACATTTGAGGCATATCTGGCAGCTTTCAAAGTCTGGATACTTCTGCAATGAGAAATCATCTATTAAAAATTCAGTTCACTAAACATAGGGTATTCAAATCTTGCATGAAGAAAAGAGTAGTGGGATAGAACATGGGGAAAACTAGGAAACAATAACCAAACAATACGGTACCTTTCAAAATAAATTATGAATCTCACACCTATCAAAATAAATTATGAATCTCATCAAAATAAGATATAACAAAGGAAGGCAGATAGTTCTAGGAAACAAAAAGATCGAGAGAGAGAGAGAGAGAGAGAGAGAGAGAAATACGTTACCTTATCAAGAACCTCCTCCTTGCAAACAAAGAGATGGGTGCCCTAGTAAATATATTGGGAGCAAGAGTTGTAGTGAATGTTGATAGGGAGCATGAAGGGGAAATTTTCCTCCACTAGTCTTACCAGCCTAGTGGGCCTCGGTAATGGATTCCTGTATCTCTGAGATACAAGTGGCGGTCTACATCTGCGGATCATCCTGGTTCTAGAGGAGAAGGCAAATAGAAACAGGAGACGAAATTTTTTTTTCTTTTTTCTGAATGAAGAAATTCACTAGAGTAAGGTTGATAGTGCTGTTTGGGAATACATCTTCTCATTTATATACGCTACCCTCAGTTTTTTTAGTGGGTACGGTACCCACCTTAGATCTTAATCGTAGATTTTAAGTGTTTCGATATTAACCGTTTATTTAATGTTAGTGCTATACCGATTACAGGTTTAGTAGGTCAGGTATAAAAATCAAAAAAAAAAAAAAGAGAGAAAAATCAGTTTAGGTTTGTTCTCTAATCTAATCAGTTTGTGTGTGTGTTTGTTTCTCAAAAAAAAAAAAAAAAAAAAAAAAAAAAAAAAACCCTGTTTTTAGAAGCGTGCATAGACCATCCTATTTTTGCCACGGGTCTTGAGTTTTGATAACCTCCACATAGAAGACAAAAATTGCCCACAACTAGCGATCCTAAGGCCAAATCACGCTATTGAGGACCTTGCAACCACTAAGCAATCTCACCCTATGGCCTATAGTATATTTTCAAAACCATAAGAACTTCTAGATCTAACAACTTTTCTATCACTGTGTGTATTGTATCTATGAAAAGAGGGGGGGGGGGGGGGAAACACATCATAGAGCAAGAAAGATTAGCGTTGGGCAAGAGCCAAGAAAAAGAAAAGAGAAAGGAGGGGTTTTGAATGGCCGTACTACATTTTTGCAGTGGAGGTCATGGTGGCCCTGTTTCCAAAACGTTGAACTGTACGCCATACACAAATTAGAGAGATTTTTAGAAGCCGATGCATTTTTTTTTAATCCCTCTAAGTGCTGATTTGGCCATTAAAACTTCAACACGTCAACATTTCATTTATTTCTTTTGCCAAAAATGCAAATTGCACCTTTTATATTTGACTAAAATTTATTTAAGACCTTTAATTTTATTTTTGTTCATTTAAGTCACCTCTAGGGGTGTTTCCTGTTTAAGGAATAATGGTTAAAATTGTTGTTTATTAAAATAATAATGTTTTTCTTACATCTCTCTCTCTCTCTCTCTCTCTCTCTCTCTCTCTCTCTCTCTCTCTCTCTCAATGACAACAAAGGGTGTTGTGGTTGCTCCACGACAGCTTTTATGACAAGGGTGTGATCAGATCTCTAGGTTTTAGCTTTGAGATTAGATCTAGGTTGTTGCAATAAGGACTTTAGGTTTTGGGTTTGTGTCGAATTTGGGGGTAGTACCTCCGCAAACCAACCAGAGCCACTAGCAACATTGCAACAACATTAAAACAAAGGCTTGCAATACATGTCTTTCTCTCTTTTGTGATAGGCTTCAATTTTGGGTTTGTTATAGTCTGTATAATTTTTTATTGGATGAAAATTGAGACTAGTTTTTAAATGAAAAACACATGCCAAACAAACTAAGTTGTGTGTTTGGGTTTAAAAAGCACATTTTGAAAAAAAATTTGCATAACACCTGATAATTCTGGAAATTCAGTGGGTTGAAAATCTTCGGACTTTGACAATCTTGAGAGTTGAATCCTGTAAAACCAAATTCAATCAGAGAAAAGACCGGTGGAGGCCGGCCTATGATCCTCCGATGATGAAGTTAGTAGGCTGGAATAGAGAGGAAAAATTTCTAAGTGTTTATTTCCTTCTCAAAATGAAAAATCAGAATCCCCTTACCTCTATGCGGAGTCGTGTTTATATAGTGTATGGAACGGTTATTTGCTCTGATAACCGTTCCTATTGTCGAGGAATTCACCAAAATCGGAGGTAACTTCCATAACTTCCGTGGAAGTTACTTCATCCGAACCGGTGCCTTATTACGAGCAATGGAGGTTTTGATCTATTGGTAAATCATGAATGTTTGGCTTGTCCATCCTTAACTAGAGGTGGATGAGCCTTAGCATAGCCATGCTTGCCTCGTCCGCCCTTTGGGACGGACGAGGCCTCGTCCGTCCTTATCCGGTTTATGACGGACGAGGCAATTTGGCTGTGTCCATACTTCTTTCTTTTTTCCTGTAGACGAGCCATATGGACAATTTTTAAGGTGGTATTTTATAGCATCATCAATTGCCCCCTTGTCCATAGGTCGTCCAAAGACAAGTAAGATGTGTGCTAGTAGCAGCTTGGTGTGCCACGTGTCAAGAGTTTGTTGGTGGAAAAATCTCGTTGATTGATCTAACCGAGGAGCATGCCACGTGTCTCTTGATGATTGGGTTACGTCGCTTCAGATGCCTGAGTTTATTCCCTATAAATAGTGGAATACCTCCGGTACCCTCTTCATTTCTGAAATTTCTTTCCTTGTCCTCCCTCGTCCTAGATACTCGTCTAGAAGCTTTTCGCGTCTATAGCCTTCCTTCGTCCTAGAGCCAGGTATTTCTCTTTTTCTTGTCCTTAGTTTTCCTGTTAAGATGGTAGACATTGTACTTTCCTCGTCTAGTGATAGTATAGATAAGGCTATAGACGAGTATAATGACGAGAGTAGTTATGCTAGTTCCAGTAGCAATAGTGACAGTAGTGGGGGGAATACCACGGACGAGGAGTACGTCTCTGGTGTCCCTGGGCTTCCTATGGAAGTTTTATAGGAACAGCTTAGGAAGGCCTCAGGGTCTCAAGCTGGTACTTCGTCCACTGCCCCTCGTTCTGGTCCCTTAGACGAGGAAGAGGTAACTGTATATAGTTGTGCAATAGATATCCCTTCCAAGACGGACGAGCAGAGACTGAAAAACCTTAGGGAGTGGTACCAAATCCCAGACGAGTTTAACCCTAGGTTGCCCGTCCGAGGAGAATGGTGTTGCAACCCTCACTTCGGGATTGACGTCTATGAAGCTTACCTCTTGGGGGGTTTAAGATTCCCTTTAAACGCCTTTACTAGGGAGTTGTTAGTTAGGTTAGGTTTAGGAATATGTCAATTCAACCCAAATGCATGGAGACTAATCGTCTCAATGCAAGTTTTGTGGGGTGAAGTATTTGGAAGGGACTGTCCTCTTACTATGGACGAGTTCCTTTACTGCTACAAACCTTCAGAGATACACCAATCCCCTGGCTTCCATCAGTTTACAGCCAGGGGTAAAGATTGTAGGTTGATCAATTCCTTGGCCTCGTCTAACAGAAAATGGAAGACAGAATTTTTCTTCGTCTCCGGCTTCTGGGCTGGAAATCCTGTAGACGTTGGCCGGGACTCGTTTGGCCGTTATACCGGGGACCTAGGAAACCTTCGTCCTGAAGGTAAGTTGTTCCCCTTTTTCCTTTCATTTTTGTCTTTATATTTATTTATTTATTTATTCTTAATATCAACGACCAATTAACAGGATTTTGTTTTATTTCAGCTGTTGAACGTCCGTCCTTAAGTAAGTTTTTCCGTGACCGCGTCCACAGAGCTCGTCTTCATGTGGATAGGAACTTTCACTCTTTGGTCTCGCTTAGACGCCTTGCCAAGTGGGGCTTGGGTCCTAATCCATCCGACGAAGCTATTGCACACGAGGTCACAGTAAGAAGAAGTAAGTCTCAAGTATTCAATGTCTTTGTACTTTGCTCGTTTTGTTTTAATTCTAAAGGTGTTTTTATCTTTTTTCTTTTTCTCTTTTTTTTTTTTTTTGTTTTTGTTTTTTTGTTTTTTTTGTTTTGTTTTTAGGAATGGCAACAATGAAGGGGAACAAAGGAAAAGATGTGGCTGCTGGGGGGGATCGTCCTGAAGGCGATGTTCAAACTCGTCCCACGACCGGGGAGAAGAGGAAAACATTGTCAAGGAATCTGGACTTAGGAAATCTCCCCAGTCGTCGAGGCAAAAAAGCCAAGCCCAGCTCGTTCCAGGTGATCAAGCCTACCCCTCCCTCATCTCAACAGCCAGTGCATGTAGTTGATGTGGACTCGTCCACTCCAATCGAGACCACTCCATCCCAGACCACTCCATCCAAGACTGTGTCAACCCCGTCTCAGCCTTCCAGAACGGCCCCCTCCAATATCATTGAGAATGAGGACTTGGCCTGGGAACGCTTTAAGAAGGCTATAAATGACGAAGACATAAATGCTTGCTATGATATGTCCCTTAAAGATTTTGAACACTCTGGTGTTCATGATCTTTTTAAGGTAATACTTTTATCTCGTCTTGAACAATGATTCATTTTCCTTTCTCGTCTTTTTTTTTTTTTTTTTTTTTTTAACTTGTTTCTTTTTTACAGGGCATGTCAAAGTTTATATTTACTACCAAAATAAAAAATAAAAAACTTGCTAGGGTTGGTAAGTTCACATCATTGTTGACTTTTTATGAGCTTTTCTAGGGTTTAATAATTTCACTCACAACTGAAACATTTGGCAATTGATGACCTTCAATGGTAGTTTGAAAAATAATCTCAGAGTAAGTTACATTAGAATTCATAACCAAATAGAGAAAAACACTCATATACTTCCACGTGTTACATTATCATGATTATGTTATCATGATTAAACGTAAGCATTCGTAATACATAACACCTTAACATTCAAAATACTTTGACATTGTTCCATAACACAACCATAATACTACCCTACTACCTTCCAGGTTTTAATACAAAAACATCCAGAACACTACATCATTTCATAACACATATCCGTCTTTTTTTTTTTTTTAGTAATAAAACTTCAGAATGAAAAAAAAACAAACAAAAAAAGATTACATAAACCTTATCAAGTGACCATCTCTATTGAAAAAACTTTCCAACCAAAGCTTTCTACACAACCCCACTGCAAGAACAGTAAGAGTGGCAAATAGGTGGGTTTGAGTGAGTTTGGGGTGGACATAATTGAGTTGGGTATATAAAACCCATTTAACTAATTGTTTCTAATCCAAATCCAACCCAATCCAATTATTATGGGTAACCCCAACTCACCAAATTACCCAATTATCAGAATTACCAAAATGCCACTAAAATAAAAATGATTAAAGTATTCTAAAATCTTTAAAAATAACGAAAATACTCCAAAATCTTAAAATTACCAAAAATACCCCCGAAACTCAAAAAATTACCAAAATACCCTAAAAACCCAAAAAATTACCAAAATACCCCTAAAACCTACAAAATGACCAAAATACACCTGCAACCCAAAAAATGACCAAAATACCCCTAAACCCAAAAAATGACAAAAATACGCCCAAAACCCAAAAAATAACCAAAATACCCCCGAACTCAAAAAATTACCAAAATACACCCGAAACTCAAAAAATGACCAAAATACCTCCAAAATCCAAAAAATGACTAAAATACTCCCAAAACCCAAAAAATGACTGAGTACAAGCACACTATATCCCTTTTTCATCTTTTTTATTTTTTTATTTTTTTTTTATTTTAAGCAGGTGCATTGATTTTGTTAAGAAATTTTATGACACTCTAATTTTTTTATTTATTTATGATATGCTTAAGATTTCTATTGAAATTAATGTTTCAAAATTATTTTCCTTTCATGTTTGAAGGAAAATAAAGTTATTATACATATGTGTTACTGCTTCAATGGACCACCGTGATTAAAAATATAACGTATATGGTGACAATTGTAATTTAGTTCGTACATTTTTTTTCCTTCCAATTTCTCTTGGACAGTTGCTTTAATATGATTAATGATATATATGCCATCGAGTCAAAGACAATTAGGACCACCTGATTGATATAATACAGGGTTTTCTTTCGTACACGATAATTTGAGGCCTGCTTAGAAATATTTGGAGGCGATCTATAATGATAAACACATACCTCACTTTATATACTTTGTAAAGAGCTTTCAAGCTCGTCTCCAACAATGTGGAACCCATAATGATGAATAATCTATAAGTATAATATTTCCTTCTAAACAAAAAAAAATTTGATGTGGCATTTCCTCAATAGGGCAGCTAAGTGGGAGCCATGAAGATTTAACACCACCAACAACCAAAGGTAAAATCTTAAAACCCAGTACATAAAAAAGAAGACGAAAAATAACCTATCCAACAATGTAGCACTTAATAAGCAACAAAAACCTAACTTTAAAGCTTCCTTTCACCTAATCCTCATCAACATATGAACTAGATTAAGATAGGCACAAGTTGCCAAAATCCTCCACTAGGCTTTCTTCCTCAAAATCATGTACAGCTGAAAAAGGAAAGCAAAGCATTTATTAGTACATCAAATACAGATTAATGAATATTGCAGCATGTAAGTGATAAAAAACTCAGCATTTTGAACCATTCTAAAACCTGACCACTCAAATAATGTGGCATAAAGAATTATGGTTAAACAATGTTGCTTGTGTGTGTTACAACTTACAAGTTCTTAATTTACAAATAAATAATTATAGGTTAAAACAGAAAAGCCAAACAACATATGAAAATTATCCAAGTTTAATTGCTTCTTACAATCACAAGGTGCTCATTTCTATAGAATGTTGGGGGGGGGGGGGGGGGGAGCTAAACAGTACTGGTGTAATTGACATGAAAAAGCACAGGACCAAAAATCCTAGCTAAGTTTCATAACAGAAGCCCCAACCGAAAGGAAGGAATGCAGCTTTTGGACCCTTTTCATTTCCCAACAAACAGAGCATTTTGTTTGATAGAATGACAAGTACTTTGATAACAAGGAGAAACTTTAGTACAAGATTGACCAACCCAAATATTGGGCAAGGAGACTTGGATAGTTAAATCAATAAATTGATAAATAGAGTGCTCATGAGAAATGAGAATGACATACAGTGCAAAAGTATGCTTCTCTTCACTTGTTGAGAAGTGGTGTATTGGCAGAGCAAGGTTTTCATCTTTGAGGGGCCAAGTAAAAACATTATTTTGAATAACATTGCATTATTTTCATCTTTGAGGGGCAATATTAAAGATAAATATTGATGTAATAACATTATTTTGAATGAAGCCAAATATGAATGAGAATTCAGAAATATATACTTCTGCCTTAAACAAAAGATATCAATTATAAATTTAGTGATAAGAACAAAAAAAAAATGTAAAGCAAAATCATTGGTTCATTATGTTAAATAATTAAATTATAAATTCCATGATATCCTATCTCTCCTTGGCAATCTATCAAACACTAACCATGCACTTTGAACATCACCACATTTCACATACATGGTAATCAATGCATTCACCACATCCACATCTGACTCAAACCCAAATCTTAACACATGCACATGAACCTCCCTTCCAAGAAAACACATCCCTCTCCTCCATCTTCCCAAACACATACCAAGCATTACCCATATCACCAAACCTCACAAACATACTCAACAAAGCATTACCAATGCTTACCGAAAAGATAAAATTAGAAGATGTAAACTGTTTGGTAACGGAGAAAACGAAGGAAAGCAAAAGAAAACTTTTGCGTAACTAAAGAGAGGAACCAAATCCGAGATTCGAAGCTTACCGATGAGTGCTAGAGTGACCGGAAAGAGATAATGTGAATATTCCGGCGAACAACTTAGAAATCTGCTGGAGCTTTGAAGAGTCTTGATGTGTCCGAAGCTTTGAAGCTGCTGAAGCCGTGATTGGAGGCCGAGAAAATGAGGAAAAACGAGGGAAAATGAAAACCTAACCCAGAAACGTCTAAGCCAGTATGTTTTCTCTGCTACGGTTTTTGGGTTTTTTTTTTTTTTTTTTACCTAACCCAGAAACGTCTAAGCCAGTATGTTTTCTCTGCTACGGTTTTTGGGTTTTTTTTTTTTTTTTTTGGTGGGATGGGCTGGGTTGAGTTTGGTATATCATTTTTGGGTTAAATGGGGTTGAGTGGGTTTTTAGTTAAAACCCAATTATTTTTGGGTCTAATTGGGTTGATGTCCATTTAACCCAACTAATAATTGGGTGGTTTTGGGTTTAATTAAAGCAGGCGGGTTTGGGTGGGCAAATGGGTTTGGGCTTATTTTGCCACCCCTTAGAACAGATACAACTTCAGAGGGTACTGCTAGAATTTTTTTATCTGTCTACATAACAAAATCAAAATAATGGAGTATATGAGGTAATACTACATACTCATGTGCCTGAAACAACATTTGCATAAATTCACAACGCTAAATTTTGAAATGACAATACACCAAGTACCCAACAACTTATCTCCCGTCATATATTTTTAAAAACACTTTTTTTTTTTTAAATCATTGTGTTAGCAACCCCCATGAATGACCATCATCAACAACCTAAGCCCTTACTAAGCAAAAAATTTCCATCGCGAAATCCATATGGAATTTGAAAAAACAACACATCACTAATCTCGACCTCAAATTTCTTGAACAAACCTAGAATAAGAAAACAGCACCAACCCAACACCCCAAACTTCTCCCCCCAAAATATAAAGAATGTATTACGATGTAACACCCAAAAATAAAAAAATAAAATAAAATAAATAATCTGCAGGTGAGATATAACAGAACACAAACTGATAAACTACAGTACAATGCATATCTGGAAACATAAACTGAAGTTATTGTATCTTGATGTAAACCTTGGACATATAATGCTAGATAGGAACATATATTTTCTGAACATTATTTAATAATGCTATATGCATATACTTGGAAATATAATAGCATTCTAAACTCAAATTGAGGATGTAGAACTGCAGTGTATGAGCATCAGGTTTTTCACCCAAAACAATCAGCATGGTCATTTCAGCACTAGGACTCATATGAACAAATAGATAAAATAGGATTGGAGAACAAAAAATTGTCAAACTTGTCTTATAATCTAACAGTTCAAACAAAAGTCCCAGTATCAAGGTACCTACGGCTAAAACCACCCAAACAGCCTCTTGCACATGGTTTTCATAATCAGACTGGCCTGGACCGGACCAGCTGGTTTTTTGGCAAGAAGTTCAGGGAAGTTGTGTTTTTGGAAAAATTTAAATTAGAGGCACGTGCAGGGACTCAAACCCAAGCCCCCCAGGCAAGAACTTGTGTTTGACATGCTAACCATTAAAGCAAGTCAGCTTCTTGGGTCTTTATGTTACAAACTATTATATTTATTATATATAATTGAACTAATATATTTTATTTTGTCAAGATTTGACATTGGTTGAACCCTAGTCCGACCTTAAAAAAAGCTTGAGCCTATCACTTTTATGGTTCTTTAATGTTATTTATTTACATCTTAAAAAAGAAGCATTGTAGCCAGCGGTTCTAAACCTTGCATTTTGTTTGGTTCGGTTAAAATGGGGTGAAGAAAGGACTGGGGGCTCAAGTGTTTTCCTCTGGAACAACAAAAAATAATCTGCCTGAAACAGGGAGAAGATGGAGAGGAGAGAAAAATGCAAGGTGTACTGCATCTTAAGAAAGAAACTCAATACAAAAGTGTGTGCGGTTAAAATGAAATTCTAATCTAGATACACAGCACATCAATCATACCTTCTTGGCAATTTTGGCTGGTCACTCCTCAAGCGTAGAATCTGCACTCACAGTTGCATGTTGGGACTGCAAAACAGAAGGAAAAAAACGCAGGGGGCCATTGGTATCAAAATTATACGATTTTAGTTCACATTAATGATGATGATGATCTCAGGAGGCAACATGTGTAAAAGACAAATTACAGAGGTTGTTTGAGCCCTTAAGGATGCCATCTGTACCCAAATAATCAAAATTAAATTATATTACTAAAGCAAGTACCTCCATGGATTTCATCTCATCCAGCGCAGCAATCTCTATTTTAGAACCCAAGGTTGTATTCTCTAAAGATTTCAGTGCATCTTCACCCTCTTCAGCTTCCCTTTTCCGTTTTTTGGACACTGCAACCTGGTAATTCGGTTTTCTCGACACTGCAGCCTGGTAAAAGGAATAATTTTAATTTACTGACGAAATCAAATCCATTGTGATGTCAAGATTAGGGAGGGAATCTAAATTTTTACCTGACGCTTTTTGGTAGCGCCAGACTCAACAAAATAGTCTCTGTTTTCTGGGTCTGACCTAATCCAAATCTCAGCAGAGCAATTTGTACATTTGAGGCATATCAGGCAGCATTCAAAGTCTAGATACCTCTGCAATGAGAAACCAACCATTAAAAATTCAGTTCACTAAACATAGGATATTCAAATATTGCATGAAGAAAAGAGTAGTGGGATAGAACATGGGGTTTTTTAATTTTATGAATCTCACACTTATCAAAATAAATTATGAATCTCACCAAAATAAGATAGAAGAAAGGAAGGCAGATAGATGTAGGAAACAAAAAGATATCGAGAGAGAGAGAGAAAGAAATACGGTACCTCATCAAGAACCTCCTCCTTGTAGACAACGAGATGGGTGCCCTGGTAAAGATATTGGGAGCAGGCGTTGCAGCGAATGTTGATAGGGAGAACGAAGGGGGCATTATCCACCACTGGCCTTGGCAGCTTAGTGGGCCTCGGTAACGGTCTCTTGCATCTAAAAGATACAAGCGGCGGTCTACATCTGCGGATCATCCTGGTTCTAGAGGAGAAGGCAAACAGAACAGGAGACGATTTTTTTTTTTTTTTTCCGAATGAAGAAACTCACAGGTTAAGCCGTTTGGCAATGCATCTTCTCATTTATATAGAACACAAAATTACATCAACACACACGCCGATCTATAACCCACACGCCCCTAGAGCCAAATCGAAGAGAGAGAGGAGAGGTGTGGATTTGGAACCACAGCCGGTGTTTGCGGTGGCAAATGGTGCTGGTAGAGGCGCTTGGAAGGTTCGGCCATGGAGTATGTTTTATCGGCTAGGGCAATTAGATGTTGGGTCGGGTTAGCCCGACCTATATAGGAAAACCAAACCAGTCCTCCAAGCCCAACTAAACCCAACCCATTCAAGCCCATTTAATTATTAGCCAATACGTACAGTTTTAATATCATTGCCATTTGCTGACCCCAAAACTCACCGTTTTTGACCTTAAGTAGAAGTCATTCAACCACCTAAAATAGATAAGAACGAGAAAGAAGAGAGACCTTTAATTTTATTTTTGTTCATTTAAGTCACCTCTAGGGGTGTTTCCTGTCTAAGGAATAATGGTTAAAATTGATGTTTATTAAAATAATAATGTTTTTCTTACATATCTCTCTCTCTCTCTCTCTCAAATTTTTTTTTATAAAAATAATATAGCATAATGGATTTTAGTAGATTTCTCTTAATGTTCATGTCAATTTTATTGTTGTGATGGATGATAATGTGAACTACATTAATTTTCCTTCATTTTTTAAATTTATTTGTGCGTTTTAATTAATTGTATTTTATCCATAATCTTTGAATGTATTATGTTAGGACCTGGAAAAATAGGTATTTAACACCTTCACACTCGGTAACTTAATCTTTGAATGTAATGTAGGGACGTAGATTTAATAATTATCCATTTATGGCAGATATTATTTAGTATGAATTGAATAGCAAAAATAATAGAAAACGAGCTTCCTTGCGATTACAAATGATTCAGGACATACAATGTGCCAAGTGCTACCTTTCAGTGAGGACTTTATTAGATATTAGATAGACCACAAACAAAAAATAAATAAATAACTCTTAAAAATATAGAATAAATTACAAAGAACTTGCTTTTGGTTGTAAAGTAATTAAATTATATAAATGTTAAAAATGTGTTTTTTTCTAACCTGAATTATATAGACTAATGAATTGCATAAATGACAATTTAGGATTTTTTTTTTTTTTTTGGGGGGTGGGTGGGGATAAACTATTGGCATACTCAGTGAGTTAATGAATTGCATAAATGACAATTTAGGATTTTTTTTTTTTTTTTGGGGGGTGGGTGGGGATAAACTATTGGCATACTCAGTGAGTCTTTAAACCCATAAAGTCCGAATTTTTTTTTTAAATAACAATAAATATTAAAATATTTAGTTAGTTGTCACGTTGCAAAAGAAAATTGAAAACTAGCATCTCGAGTATCTAAAACTCGAGTTCCAAGATAAAAATCAAGTTTTTAAGGCTTGATTTGTAAAAAAAATCCAAGTAAAAATCGAGTTTTAAAAACTCGAGTTCGGAAAACGCCGCTATAGGGATTAAAAACGTCACTATAGGGCTTAAAAATGGAGTTATTAAAAAATTTAGCAGGAAAACGCCGCTATAAGACTTTAAAACGTCAGTATAGGGTATAAAAACGCCACTATAGGGCTTCCTGAACCTGGTATTGAACACTTATGAAAAAATTTTTGCAGGAAAACGCCGCTATAGGGATTTAAAACGTCACTATAGGACTTAAAAACGCCACTATGGGGCGATAAAACTAAAAAATTTTTTGCATGGAACTCGAGTTTCTAAAACTCGAGATTTATGTAAATGGATCTCGATTTTTTAAAACTTGAGATGTCTACTTTCCCTTATAGTTTTAAGTGTTGCCTAACTAACTATATACAAATCATTTTCAAAGCTATTCTGCACATTCTCCCGTCCGTCCCCTTTCACTTTAGTCTTACAAGAGAAGGGAATGACATTTGAGCTGAGGCTAATTAGCTACAATCTAGTATCTAGGTTCTTGTAACTTCTGCTGAATACAAATACGCTAATCTTTTACTCATCCCTTTTCATATTCCAAAAATAAATCCACAAAAGCCCCAGCTTATTCATCGTCAGACTCTGAATTCTCCCAAAGAATTTCAGGACCATCAAAATCTAACCCATCTCCTGTAATTTTCTCAGAAATTGCTATTGCAGCATTAGTATTCACAAATCCATCGCCTTTAGCTACCAAGACATCCTGGCCTGATGTAAATACATTATCTGCATGATCTGATGCACTCTGTGTGCCCAAAGAAGCACCAATTGACTCAGGAACTGTGGCGCCTCTGGAAGAAACGGGTTCCTGAACTTGTGCTACGGATTCATGATTTGCCATTCTTCAGCCAGCTTTCATACAGGTCATCATGATCCGAGTCTGAAATATTGTGCCTTATCCCTGTATGCCACTTGTAAATGGTTCACCATGGTTAAAGAAATTAGTGAAAAGAACTAGATGAAACATATTACATAGCACATTGAAAGGACCAAAGCAGCCCACATTACTTCAAATGCACACATCATCACTAAGCTAAAGCTATTTTACTCGTAATAAAAGTGCCTTGTCAAATTATGCTTTCTCCCTAGCCATTAAGAGGAATTAAAGTTTGATAAGGATTAAGTTTTTTTCTTCTGTTTTTTTTCTTTTTGTGTATGAGAGAGAGTTCAGGCTTGGTTCTGCATCTCCTTTTACCACTCTGCTCCATATAGATCCAGTAGTAAATTTATATACTACCAAAATCTTTCACTGCATTATTTTATAAATACCACAGACAATTTCGTAGGAGGCTGTGTCCGGCTTAATATTGACATACCATTTCTGAGATTGATAAGCTCTGAATCCTGTCACATCTCTAAAACTAAACAGATTTTTTAGCAGAAAATTTTACTTTGATCAGGACAATTGTAAATTTACAGTAGACTCACCATGAGACAATTCCTGTTACAGCCTATAGGATACACATTTTTCTTAGGAGGGTGAAGAATTTAAGGTTTGATAAACTTGGTCACTGATTATGCCTAGAAGAAGATAAAGGAAGGGAACCTGGAAGACATAATTAGCTAAATGAATTACGAAATTTTGGACTAAGACTTTATTGTTGTTATTTTTAAAATCATGAGAGCCCATATGTAAATATACATTAAGATTAAGTACTTTTCCCTAACTTTTATCTCTCACACTCTTTAATTGTTGTGACAAGTTTTCTGCATTTTGCTGGAAGGCAGGCATAATGCCCCTCTATGAGAAATTAAGAACCCACTAAGCATTTATATAAATCCTCATTTTTTAAATTATCTATGCGGACATCTAGGCTTTTCCTTTAATGCACTAATTTATAAAATGTCTTTCCCACTACTTCAATACAGCCATCTTTATGTTCTCCCTTTTTTTTTTTTTGATTGGGAAACAATGTGTATGCACCTAGCAAGTTTTGAACACACAAGCTCCTCCACCTTGTTTTTAAAATGGAAAGAGATGCCATTTAAGCTAGAATTCATTCGCTCAGTCATCTTTACTATTATTCACAATTGTCAAATATCCTTGTTGAGGAAAGCATGGTTGAGCTAATTGTCATGTAAACATGTTCTCTGATTGTCAATTCAAAACATTGCAAGTATTATCAGCTCACACATTTGTCTGCAAATGTCAATACATACCGCTGCTATTATCATTAATCTGATGATATCAATGATGAGGAAAAGGACAATGCCCATTGCTGAAGAGACTTACCTCTACGAAAAAGTTCAAGACCCTGGCTTAAATATGGGGGGCGGACACGAACTGAGGAAAGAAGAGATGACAAAAGTGCAGGCAATGCTGCAAGCTGAAAATCTACCCATATTCCAGTAGGTTCATTCTGCTGGAAAATGTTCTTCTCCTCGCTCGCCCATCCCCATTTCAAAGAATTTGTTGCTGTTTTTATCAAAAGCGGATCAACATCTGATCGCCAAGATTCAGATCTCAAAGCACCACCCTGGGAAAAATTACAAAACATTAAGCACAAAATAGTATTCATTCCAGGTGAAAATCAAGAATTACTAACAGCAAGTTGCTCATCTAAGGATTTAAAAATTTTCTTCATATGTAGATTAAGAACACAGATGACCTCGCGAGAATGCAAATTTCTTCTATTAGAGTATAGAGGGAAATAATTTAGACCAGGTGCACCATGCAATCCGGCAAAAAAAACTGAAGGCATACTAACAATGCAATAATGGCAATGACTGCTAATATTAGTACTTTTTTCTTTCATAAGTAATATTCCTGTCCCAATTTAAATGTCTTGTTTTCCTTTTTGAAGTCCCTAAACTATTGAAAACATTACACTTTCTGTCCTTAAAACATTAAAATGATCTTTTTCCATCCCTAAACTATTGAAAAAAGCTACTTTAGTGTACATTTTCAATAGTTCAGGGACGCAAAACAAGCTTTGTGTGAACTTTAGGGAGGAAAAAAAAAAATTTGATAAGAAATATAAGTTTAAATTTCTAGCTGCCAGAGATTATTAGCAGGATTACAATTAGCTTCAATGTAATTGCTAAAAGGTGTAATGTCAAAGTGCAGACTGATGTACTGATTGAAGCTTTCCCAGTTACTAGAACCTCGATCAAATTTAAAATATGAAATAGAACAACCTATTTGGGCAAGAGGAATGTCTTGGACTGGAACTTTATAGAAGAGACCCGTGTGAGTCAATATGGTCAATAGTACAACACATGGCAAATGTACATGCAGGACTCAACTAAATTCATGTGCTCAGAGAACCATGAACCATCAGTTTTGATGACTTATTTGACATTTTCCAAATGCATTTTCACCTGCTAAAGCATTAAAGCAAGCTACAAGAACCAAGACACCGTAATAATTTTAGTATTTAACAAGATATCTAGGGAGTCATCAGTTGTTGGGTCATTCTCTCCGTCCCTTGTAAATAAGTTAATAGGATAGCATTTTCAATGATCAGCCTCAGGCACTGGATAAAATGAACTTCTGGAGGTGTAAGTAAAGATTCTACCTCTAAATATTATTAAATAATAATAATAATAATCATTCTTTCTACAGTGTCAGTCAGCCCTATATCCAGGAATTGACATGAATTAGCATAGGTACGTACGTTTACATCTACCAGAATATGCATAAATACATGTTTGAAAGCCAATGAGGGAATGCCTACATAATATGGTGGTTGAGATCTCCATGTAGTTTTCTAAACCTAAAAGATTTACAAACCACCAGCTTCAGAAAAATAAATAGTGACATCAGCAAGGAAATTTTGGAAATCTAAAAAAAAAAAAAAAAAATCCAAATAGGACAATTGAAACTTTTCCACTAGCAGCCTACTTGATACGGCCTCAGTAGGGTGACAACAAATGCAAGAACAATAACACAAAATGATTAAATGGAAAAACCTGCCAGCTGTAACTATTGATTGTTAGGATGTCTGAGGATAACTTAATTCTAATTTATTTAGTTACCCGGATATGACATTCTTCATGCACGCAAAACACATACCACGGTGAGAAGTGCTTCTAATGCCTCAAGTGCAGCTATCTTCACAGCAATTGGAGATATTGCATGGATCTTAGGGGCTGCAACTGGTAAGTTAACATTCTATTATTGAATCAATGATGGCATCAAGAACCACACAAAAAAAATTAATAATAATAATAATAATAATAATAATAAATTTTTAAAAAAATCTGTAAAACCCAAAACAAAAACAAACCCATCTTCAAGCACGAACACAGTGACACACACAAACACAAACACGCACAGTGAGAGAGAGATTTTTGAGAGAGAGAAATGAAAGATAAAGAAAAGGGAGGGGGTGTTGAGTTGAGATGAGAGTTTGCAAGGGAGAGGACTTAAGACAGAGCATCCACAAAATAAAAAATAAAAAAATTACGAAGCATCTACCCACAAATTTTTTTCATTACCCGGCAACAGAACAAATAGATCTTTAGCAAGAACAAAGCACGCAAGATCCGAAAATTTTTTTGGTAGTAGATCGGCGGTTTTTTTGGTAGCAGATAGGTAAAAAAAAAATTTCAGATTAGTGTTGGTACCTGGCGGTTTTTGGTAGTAGATCGGCCTTGCTTCGTGTTTTGTTGATCAAAACTCTCCCTTCAAAACATATTTCTCAGATCAGATTACACAAATTAAATTATTAAAAAAAAAAAAATTATAGAGGAAGCCCGCTGAAGAAGATGAAGAAAGAAGAAGAAGAGGAAGAAGATTTTCAAGACAAAAGAAAAGAGAGACTTACGCAGAGCTGCGAGGAGCCGATCTCTTTGTGAGGGAGCTGCGCAGAGAGAGATGAGATGAGAGGGCAATTTCTCTGAAGTGTAAAGACAGATAAGATGAGGGAGCTGCGTGTGTGATTCTGAAGTGTTAAGACCTCTTGCCCTTTAGTCAAGGGCAATTTCGTAACTTCACTCTCCCAACGGATATAAATAAAAGCTCCAGACTCAACTTTTCATTTATGGAGCTCAACTAACCCAAAACCAAAACGCGCATATCCTTTAGACATATAAAAGCCAACTTTTTCTGAAAAGTTGGCTTTTATTCTCACCAAACGCACATTTGAACCAGCGTTTTTGAAAAGCCAACTTTTAGGTTTTAAAAGTTGAACCAAACTGGTACTTAATAGGACAGCATTTTCAATAATCAGCCTCAGGCACTGGATAAAATGAACTTCTGGAGGTGTAAGTAAAGATTCTACCTCTAAATATTATTAAATAATAATAATAATCATTTTTTCTACAGTGTCAGTCAGCCCTATATCCAGGAATTGACATGAATTAGCATAGGTACTTACGTTTACATCTACCAGAATATGCATAAATACATGTTTGAAAGCCAATGAGGGAATGCCTACATAATATGGTGGTTGAGATCTCCATGTAGTTTTCTAAACCTAAAAGATTTACAAACCACCAGCTTCAGAAAAATAAATAGTGACATCAGCAAGGAAATTTTGGAAATCTTTAAAAAAAAAAAAAAATCCAAATAGGACAATTGAAACTTTTCCACTAGCAGCCTACTTGATACGGCCTCAGTAGGGTGACAACAAATGCAAGAACAATAACACAAAATGATTAAATGGAAAAACCTGCCAGCTGTAACTATTGATTGTTAGGATGTCTGAGGATAACTTAATTCTAATTTATTTAGTTACCCGGATACGACATTCTTCATGCACGCAAAACACATACCACGGTGAGAAGTGCTTCTAATGCTTCAAGTGCAGCTATCTTCACAGCAATTGGAGATATTGCATGGATCTTAGGGGCTGCAGTTGAAGTACCATGTTTCCTTTTTCTATGGCATGGCTGCAGCAATGCTTCAGAAGAGGCCTTTAGGTTTGTACTAGCAGATGCTCCAACACTCTCATTAGTAATGAGATTCAAATCTACAAATGCATTGTTGATAACTTCCAGAGCAAGACATGCAGCCATCCCTGATCATGATATGATGATGAATTAGTAAAACCACAAAATGTGAAACCATGAAAACTACAACAACGATTGTAGACATGGAGAATTGCTAAGAAAGCTCTGTGATCAAACAAGAGCTAGCTGAATTAAATAGCCAGGGTTTAAAGCTCGAACATCAACATAAGAAAATACTAGAAAATCCATGCTGCACATATGCAATGCACACATAAAACCGTACAAGAAATTAATTTTAAGATAAAAAGTAAACGAGGATAGAAGCAGGGTGACGCCAATCACTCGATAGTTAAAAGCTAATACACACCCCCGGATGAACTATATGACAAAAGGGATACATGTACTTTTGAGGGACCTCTCCTATTGAAAAAAATTATGTCTGATGTAATGCTAGGAGAATGCTTTGGCATACAGCNCAAAATGTGAAACCATGAAAACTACAACAACGATTGTAGACATGGAGAATTGCTAGGAAAGCTCTGTGATCAAACAAGAGCTAGCTGAATTAAATAGCCAGGGTTTAAAGCTCGAACATCAACATAAGAAAATACTAGAAAATCCATGCTGCACATATGCAATGCACACATAAAACCGTACAAGAAATTAATTTTAAGATAAAAAGTAAACGAGGATAGAAGCAGGGTGACGCCAATCACTCGATAGTTAAAAGCTAATACACACCCCCGGATGAACTATATGACAAAAGGGATACATGTACTTTTGAGGGACCTCTCCTATTGAAAAAAATTATGTCTGATGTAATGCTAGGAGAATGCTTTGGCATACAGCCAGTGTACTTAAGTTATTCTTCTACGTTTATTAACTCAATAAAAATCGTATTTACTTAAGTTACATACTCTAGCTATGATACCCCAGATTGTGTGGATTTTATTACATTGCATTGTATGGGCGTGTGTTGAATCCCACATCAGGTTTTTAATTGGTTTATCTGGATATATAAGCAATTATGAGAAGAACTAATTGTGACTGATCCTTTATGGTATAAAGGAGATGTAGCTAGTGCTTTTCTATGATAATGACAGATGGTATTAAAGTGAAACTAGTAACGTCATGTGGCTTTAGGGCACTGCAACAAAACCCAAGTCCAAATATAGAAATCAAGGATTTAAGTGGGGGAAATTATAATACCGCAGATTGTGTGAATTGTATAATAACTCTTCATGTTTAACTATAAAGTTTATCCTCAAAATATTTATTGTGACTATATTTCCATGTTTTGACATGTTTGTCATATTAATCAGATGTAGGAAATATATTTGAATGATTAATGCACCGGTAAGAAAGAGGAAGTTGATTCAAGTTGAGAGAGTAGAAAAAGGTAGAGGAAGACCAAAAATAACGTTAGTAGAAGTAGTTAAAAAGAACATGTTAGTTTGGCAAACATGGCTCAGATATTTGGAACATGATGCCAGCTTGTTTGATGTGGCTTGGTTGTTTGGAATTAGAGGAATAGACTTACTTTTGAAGATATGGAGGGCTCCTTGGATCAATTAAAACTTTGTTTGATTGGTCCCGGATTTTAGGTTTCACAAAATGTGTTTCTATTTTAAAGTTTCTAGTTTCTCTTAGATTTTCTTTTTGAGACTTCTATACTTTTTTGACACTTAGTGTTCGTCATCATAAACATAATGCATATTTGATTTTGATAAAATTGCACTCTTCCTTATCAAAAAAGAAAAAGAAAAAAAAGGAAGTAATAGAGAATATAATTACTATAATTTCTGATAGAATAAAATGGAGAAAAGTGTACATATGACTGACCCTAACTAATCTATTGAAGATTCATAACTAACTCAAAAAATTTTGGAACTAAGGCTTTGTTGTTGTTGTACTTGTATGATAAAAGCGATCATCTACGGTAAACAAAAACAACAATAAAGCCACGATGTAGAAAGACTGAACCTAAAAGCCACAACTATACTAAGTTAACAATGGTCCAAAGCAACAGTAAACAATACGCACAACAGCACATAAAGACCCAAACAAAAATCTCACCCTTAACACCATGACAAAATAACTGCTGACAAACAGAAAAATAAGCTTGAAAGCTCTGTGATCAAACAAGAGCTAGCTGAATTAAATAGCCAGGGTTTAAAGCTCGAACATCAACATAAGAAAATACTAGAAAATCCATGCTGCACATATGCAATGCACACATAAAACCGTACAAGAAATTAATTTTAAGATAAAAAGTAAACGAGGATAGAAGCAGGGTGACGCCAATCACTCGATAGTTAAAAGCTAATACACACCCCCGGATGAACTATATGACAAAAGGGATACATGTACTTTTGAGGGACCTCTCCTATTGAAAAAAATTATGTCTGATGTAATGCTAGGAGAATGCTTTGGCATACAGCTGGTGTACCTAAGTTATTCTTCTACGTTTATTAACTAAATAAAAATTGTATTTACTTAAGTTACGTACTCTAGCTATGATACCCCAGATTGTGTGGATTTTATTTCATTGCATTGCATGGGCGTGTGTTGAATCCCACATCGGGTTTTTAATTGGTTTATCTGGATATATAAGCAATTATGAGAAGAACTAATTGTGACTGATCCTTTATGGTATAAAGGAGAAAAAAAGGAAGTAATAGAGAATGTAATTACTATAATTTCTGATAGAATAAAATGGAAAAAAAGTGTACGTATGACTGACCCTAATTAATCTATTGAAAATTCATAACTAACTCACAAAATTTTGGAATTAAGACTTTGTTGTTGTTGTACTTGTATGATAAAAGCAATCATCTACGGTAAACAAAAACAACAATAAAGCCACGATGTAGAAAGACTGAACCTAAGAGCCACAACTATACTAAGTTAACAATTGTCCAAAGCAACAGTAAACAATACGCACAACAGCACATAAAGACCCAAACAAAAATCTCACCCTTAACACCATGACAAAATAACTGCTGACAAACAGAAAAATAAGCTAGTTACCTCATCAAAGACCCCCTCCAAATTTAATAACCAACACAGCCATATCATAAAAGTGGCCAGGTCATTGAGGAAAACAAAAACAAAATAAAAAATAAAAAAGTTATTCCTTGCATCTTTGAGCTACTAATTCCACCCCTACAAACATATTGACAAATTCAACAGCGAAATGTCAAAGTAAAGCTGAATCCTTATACTTATTTAGCTTCCCTCAAATCTACAACAAAACAAGTCAATAGTGCCAGATAAGAAGAATAATTAGTGCTTTAAAAGTAGAATAATTTCAGGCTAGCTGGTGTTGCTTAGCTGCTATCTACCAAATACCTACTAAGAAAATAAAAAAAAGTTTCTGGTTTTTAACGGTATGAAGGTTTCATTACAAGGTTTAGGGAGCATGGGTATTCAGCTTGATAGTCCAGCGGCCTCTAAAATTTTGTAGACAAAGGCAGGTATGCCATATGTTGAGTCTACTTTGCTTCTAGTTTACGTGAGGATTGGCTGTATCTTGTTTCATGGCTGTGTATGTTAGTTTTTTTTGGGAGACTTAAGGTTCACTTGTAGGGCCATCATGGGCTAATTTATTTTTCTCCAAGAATTATATAGGGCTATTTTGCAAGGGTTGTATAAATTATAAAATGCATTTGTAAAAGCAACAAAAAATAAATAAAAAATAATGTTTAGAGGCCACTCGGTATGTCAAATCATCTATATCCCATAACACTCAAGAAGAATATTATAATATTAACTATCTGGCCAGTTTTAAAGTTTGGAACAACTTTGCCAATTGATATTAAGAATTTACATATGTATTTATAAGCTTTTCAGAAAATATACTGTCTTGTCATAATGCAGTATTACAACAACAACGCACTCCTTGAAAATGAAGTTAAGGGATTTGTTAGGATT
The DNA here is from genome assembly GCF_002906115.3 of Quercus suber. Lineage (NCBI taxonomy): Eukaryota > Viridiplantae > Streptophyta > Magnoliopsida > Fagales > Fagaceae > Quercus > Quercus suber. The sequence goes on along the minus strand of NW_027069550.1, from coordinate 736,034 downwards.
TTTGATTTCTCTTTTCATTTACTTGGACAAATAAAAGTCAAAGGATTTAATTTTAGCTACACAGAATTTCTAATCTATAGAACTAGTTGGATATTAAGTTCCAAGTACTAGCACTTCTTTGGCAACAACAAAGCACTGATGCTCTGTACATGAATATTAGTACTTGGCAACTTTGCAGCATTATAAACAAAAATGTGATACAAAGATTCTTTAAGGAATTACTAAATACCAACACCCATGGATATCAGCAATATCCTTGTGATTGAGTAGACCTTTATCCTTAATTCCGGCAATGCACATCACTTGAAATATGCTGTAATCAGACGCACAATAGAAGCAGCATATGGTAATAGTTGACTGCAAATGAACATAATGACATGGGCTGAAAGTGAGTTTCAACATCAAAAAGACATTGAGAAAAAGTAAAGGTAAGAAAAACAACTGGGAACATATATTGAAGGTGACAGAACAAGAATTCAAAAGCCTCTGAAACCTTCCCTGGTTTGTATAGGTTAGGATTGTTTTAAAGCTGGCAGAATCTTTCCAAAGTATCATTAGAAACTTTTCAAGCAACAATCATATTAAGAAGTGATGCAGAACAGGGTTCAAAAATAAGCAACAGAAAGAAAAAACAGACCAAAAACCCAAGGCTTCACCAACCAAGGGTGCTTGGAATGTTTTTGACAAGTCCCAAAGGGTGTTTGGAATTACCAACAAGCTGTAAGGAAACATCTCTAATCAGAAATTTTATTCAAATGCACTTCTCAAACTATTGTTGGAGCCTTATTTAAATACAATGACGGAACTATGTAGAGACCCAGGGGAGGAGGGGGATTAAACCATGTTTGATCTTCCCTAAAAGAATTCTAATTGAATTAGTTAAGTTTTTTCTACACATTCTCCGATTTGACTTTTTATTATTAGCACTTATTAATAAAATATTGTGATTGATTATTTTTGACATTAGGATATACTTTAGTTTTGAATGATTATTTGTGATGTAGTTACTCGTTAGTTCTGAATTTTATATTACAAATATTTATTTTTTTGTTTTTTCATAATTTTTTGTTTTTCATTTTGATAAAATATGATAAATAAGTCGACACGACTGACCCATTTAATAAATAAGTCGTGTTAGAGTTGAGGAATCTTGACCCGTTTAATAAACATGTCAGGTTAGTGTTAACCTATATAGTTAGATACTCATGAGTAGACACGACACGAACCCGACACTTGAACGCGAATTGCCACTCTTTAGAACTACAAGAGGACTATACACACTCAAGAGAATAGCAAGTGTTCAAAGGGCCCTTAATAGCTACCAAAAACAAAAATCTTATTTACTAGGATTAACAAAGAAAAAAAAATTACATTACCTTAAAGGTGTCACGAGTAAAAATATTACATTGCATTAAAGGTGTCATTGGTCCAGTTAATAAAGTTTCTTAATTGATATAAGATTAAGGTTCAATTGATAATGTGGGTTTTAATTAGCTTAACTGATAAAGTGTTTGATGATTGAATAACAGATTCAGGATTCAATCCCCGCCTGCACCAAAAACCGATTAGTGTCTTGGTTCTTACATTTTAGGGTTGCAGTTAAGTTGATCCCTATATTTTGGTAACAATCCCTTGTTATTTTCAGCTTCAATTAATTTGGTCTTTACCGTTAGCTCACTAACGGAAAATGCTTACATGGCAAATAGTGGGAACGTATGGCAAGTCTGAAACTGACATGGCTAATAAAATAATAATAGTTAATTGAAAATACCACGTCAACAAGTGAATGATTAAAAAATATAAATCAGAAAAATTAACAAAAAAAGGTTTTTCTTGCACTTTAGCAACCAAAGATTCCGAAACATAAACACATACAAAATAACCAGATCAAACCCAGACTCTACGAATTACATACGCAAAACACGAATAAGCAAAATTCCCACAAGTCATGCTCAAGTAAATAGCACTAGGCCACACCATCAAATTTAAGAAATTACATCTATGAATGACACCATCTTCGTTCTTATGAAAACATGATAACCAAGCCCGATTAACAAAATGAAGCAAACAAATTTAAAAACTTTCCTTTTTCTTTTCCTTTCTGTTCTTTGATTTTGTTTATTTTTACTTGGTTTTCTCGGGAAACAAACACAAATGAAACATTGCCCCGTATCAAAACCAAACTTCAATTGTGAGATGAGATCAGTTTAGAGGATTTTCAAGCTCAAGAACTCCCATCTATATATCCCAAAATGCATATTTCAGTTCATCTCTATCTCTCTCTCCTAGGTTCACTTAGATTGGCATTCATGGATATTCAACAGTGATGGTGTACAGATCGGTGGGTGATGGCCACTTCGCACACTTGGAGGACTAGAATTGGGCTGGGCCCATTTATTCTTCTTCTTCTCCAGCTGATGGTTTCAAGTTTTAGGAGAAAATGGGATGCATGGATTTGGAACACTTTCTCGAAAACATAAATGATTTTTTGATGGGTTGTTAGATTTTTTTGTTTTTTTTTGTTTTTTTTTTTTTGTTTTGTAGATTATGAGAGAACGATTTCTAAACCATCCAAGCTGAGTATGGGTTTGATTTGGGTTATTTTGTAAGGTGTTTTTGTTTTTGCACGTTTGGTTTCCAAGAAAAAGAAAATGTAATGAAAAATAAAAAAGTAAATATTGATTTTTATTTTTTTTTAATCTTTTGATTGCTGACGTGGATTTTTCAATTAATTATTAATATTTTAATTCTTATTTTATTAGACATGTCAATTTCAAATGTGCCACATGTACCTACCGTTTGTTGTGTAGGCATTTTTTGATAGTAAGTTAACAGTAGATACCAAATTGATTGCAAGGTGATCAAATTGACTGTTACCAAAATGTAAAAAATTAAATTAATTGTAACCTCAAAATATAAGGACCAAAATAATATTTTGGCCTCAAAAAAATTCAAGTGATAATGTTATAGTTCGAACCTTACCTAGCTCCCCCTTCTCCATTATCTATCTTTTAAAAAAATAAAAAGTAAAAAAATAAAAGAACGAATTGGAATCAAATTTCTCTTTTACTTAGATTGAGAAGGAAGAAGATTGCCACCCACGTTATGCACTCCAATCATAACAGATAAAACACAACAACAGAAGATTGCATTACATTATTAAAGTGGGATCCACTTTAGAAAAGTTGATTAGGATCCTTGTTATGGACGGCAAACCTTGATAGGACTTAAACTTATTATAATTGTTATTTGTTATTAGGTCAAGAGATCAATTGGGTTTTAATATAAATAGAATTTAAATTTAAATTTCTTATTTGACTATAAAAAAAATCTTACCAATCAGGGACGGAGCTAGGACTTGGAGTTAGGAGGGGCGATTCTATTGTTAACTGCATGTGGTGGCTTCGGTTTTTGGTTCTACTGCTTATCCAGCAAAAGTTTTCTTTTTTTATTATTATTTTTATGTGTGTGTAGAGCATGTTTTTTGTTGGCTATGACAAAATTATTTTATTTAAAGTTTTTTAAAAGGTGTTGTTTGTTATTGGTAAAATTGGTTAATTAGTCTCAGTTTTTTTTAGCTTTACTATCGCCTATTGGTAATTATTGTTGTTGGGCTAATATTTTGGGCTTGTGTGTGTGTGTGTGTGTGTATTTTTTTTTAGATTTTAGATTTATAAATTTTTTTATGTCCTTTAAAATGAGGAAAATACTAGATTTACAAACTTTTTTACAAATTGTTGTTGTGATTAGTGGTTATTAGTAAGTAAAAAAGTAATGTAAGTGGTGGACCTAATTGCAAACCAATAAGAATTTGCTTCCTCAATAATTTGTAAAAATGTTGTAAAAAAGTTTTTAGTTGTAGCATTACTCTTATAATGATCAATGATATTATTAAGAGGGACAAAACGTAATTTTATTGAACGAGGTTGCTAAAATTAGTACCTAAATATATAGTTATATAGTTATATATATATATATATATATATATTTTTTTTTTAAATGGGGGGCCATTTATATATATATATATATTTTTTTTTTTTTTAAATGGGGGGCCATTGCCCCCCTTAGTCCATGAATGGCTCCGTCCATATTACCAATTAAGCTAAGTAGAATTTACCCCTTCTTAAGAATAGAGATGCACTCAATTGAAGAAAAAAATTTGGGGCCCATTTATTAAATTACATGGAAGCGTAGTAAAATTTTAAAAGAGATTGAACATAACTAATGAGTAGCGGGTGGAACACTTATACTTTAATAAATAGAAATGAAATACCAAATTTATCCTTATTTTTTGAAAAAAAAAAAAAGAGAGGTGAATGGTAAAAACTAAACTATATATTTCTTTCATTTCTTTTATTTTTTTAATAAACTCCCAAACTTATTAAGAAAATAGACAATTTTCACTCCATTTTTTTTTTATGAATTATCCATTCCATTCCATTCTTTGGTAGGCTCGCATTCACTAATCCTCCTATGCACACCTCCAAGCAAGAGTTTTTTTAGTAAAATTAATTTCCATCATTAATCCTCCTATGCACACCTCCAAGCAAGAGTTCATTTAGTAAAATTAATTTCCATCATTAATTTCAAAACTATTTCCTAGAGCAAAGGTCTATTTGACATCCGTTTATTTTACTGAAACTGATAACTTTTTATTGAAAGTATTGTAAATAAAAGTAAAAGTTAGCTGAAATAATATAATAGGACTCATAAATAGTACTAAAAAGTGCAATAAAGTTTATAAATAATAGTAAAAATAAGCTAAATAGTAAAATAAGTTGATTTTTTTTTAATTTAGAACTTATGAATAGTTTTACCTAAACGCACACCAAAAGTTCATTTTTTACCATATTTGAGCATTTTTATCATTTAGTGTAGTTAGCACCATTGTCAATGAATGGGGGAATAAATTTCCATGGTCATAGTGCCTAGGTATGGTTAGGTAAAACTTTTTTTTTTTTTTTTTGGATAACTGGTTAGGTAAAACTTTTGACCTAAAAGAGGGAGAGATGTAATAATTATGTGCAGTGGTTCTTCAGTTGTAGCATGCTCACTTTGGTTGTGTGGTCATCCCTTTAATCTTTTTTGACATCGAAAGAAGCAATACAGGTCATTATTTCATGGCCTACATGCCCGTAACTCTCGGGTCTAAAGCTTCTTTTTTTTATCATTAATTGTTTCTATTTTAACCACCAAAAACCAACCTAACTCTTTTGCGTTATCTTTCTCTCTTTTAAATCCATAAAACACAATAAAGAGAAAGTCCTAACCATCACCATACAGTAGAGAACATGGTGGGACTTATGATATAAAAAGAGAAAAGAAAAAGAAAAAAGACACCTGCAAGTTCGGTTTTCTCATAAAAATGACACAGGATTGTGATATAATTAAGTCCTGTTGGCACTTCATTTACCGTATCTTCATGTGACATTAATGATAGGACGTGAGTTTTTTTTGGATTTGAAAAGTTTTCTTAAAAAGAAAAAGAATAAAGAGGCGATTCTTGTTATTTCTTTTAAGTACTCTCATATAATCATCAATATTCGTTTTACTAGAAAAGCTCAATTAAACGAATTTTTCACTTTACAATACCTAAACTAATTGAGAGTCCTGTAATTTAATGACACTAGCTCGTAACATCATGCATATACATGAATACACTTAAAGATATACAAAAAGATGCATAATATAATTTAAATACTATTGATAGTCATTTTTATATTTTGTTAACTCTTTAAAAAATTTTGTAAGGATATTATTAGGTATAAAATGAAAATTGTCTATATTTTTTTTAATTAATGCAAAACACTTTTTTTTTTTTTTTTACGATTCATTTATTCTAAATTCTTTGGTTTTTGTACTTAATAACTCACTTTGATGAATATTTATAATGTAGTCCCACATTTGATTCTAAAACTAAGAAATAAAACTCTTTAAGAATAAATAATTTAAGACACATGGCGTAAAATTGGAACCCTAATTTGAAATTATAATTTAAGTTTCTCTCAGGTTTATCTATTATTATATATATAGATTAGTTGATGTTTTCAATAGAAATTAACCATTTGCTTAGTTGAAAAAAAAAAATGCAATGTTATGTATTTATTTTTAGTTTTTTGTAAGACCTACTACTAAAAAATTGGTTTGGTTTTGATATTTGTAGTCAATTTTCATTTTCAGTATCTTAAAAGTTGGATTTGAATACAAAAAATGATAAAACTTTTCAACATTTTTGTTTTCTATGAATACAAATACAGTGGCATATTCATAAATATTGTAAAAACATAAAGTTATTTTTTTGAGTGATGCAATTGTGTGTAAGCGAGAAAAGTTACATTTAAAAAAAATAAATAAAAAAACAATAACTAGACCTAGATATAATGTATTCTATACCCAAATTATGTATTCAAAATAACTTACCAAACACTACCAAATGTGAAAATTAGTGCTTTTTTCCATATTCAAATTAGGACTGTCCACAGGTCGGGCCGATTCGATTTTGGACCTAACCCACTAGCATTGGGTGGAGGGCAGAGGGACCTGAAACCAACCACCAACATCAATCGGTTAAGTCGGTTTCAGGTTTGGGTGGTGCTCGAGTTAGTTCTGTCAGTGGTGGAAGTCGCCGAAGTCTGCAAATGTCACCAGAATCAGCAAAGAAATCGTTAAAATCTGCTGTGATTTGGTCAAATCTAGCTAAATCTCACCAAATCTGGCTGGATCTCCCTAGATTCGAGCTTTGATCTTGTCGAAGTTGGCCGGATTTCGTATATAGCATCAGTTAGCTCGGGTTTTGGAGAAGAAAACCCGCTACTCTACTCACTAGCGTAAGTTCTTGGAGGCAAAAACCTACTGTTGACTGACGGGAGCGTCAGTTTGGGTTGAAATCGAGTGAGGGTCAAGCAGTTTGATTGATTCAGTGGGTGTAGGTCAGATCTGGACACCCCTAATTCAAATTCAGGATTTAAATATATAATACAAAAAATAAAAAGTAGATACACCACTTTTTGAAACCAAACAGGCTTTTAGGGTTTGAATCCTCCTCCTCTCATTTTAAAATGTATCCAAAAAGAATTAATACTTCAACCATATCAAACATTTATTTTGTCAAAATATCGAGCTAGAACATTTTCATTTCATTAAAGGGTAATAACAAAGTTCACACAACTATCAAACATTGATCAGGTACTGAGAAGACGTTACTACCATTACCATGTATATCCTATGTGTTTGTCGCTCTAATGATGAAAAGAAATCATAGACATCAATTACAGGAAACAACGGTAATGAGTAAAAAGAAGTAAAGAACACTGCATACGGTCCACTCAGCGCAAGTCATGCCTTAATGGAACACTTATAGTCAACAGAATGTCCTTCCAACTTAAAAGGTGCTTCTTCACTTGGGAACCTTCACTCCAAGCTTCCCTTTGGCATCTATGGCTAAACCAAAGTTTCAACTCCTCTGCTTTATCCTCTTCCTCAGTATCTTTCTATGCTTGTTTCATGGTGAATCATCGGAACTTGAGCTAGACGACGAGTCATGGCTCAACGAGGAAGATAACGAAGTAATCATGGTGCAGAGCCGCCATGATTCAAGAAACAAATGTGACTTTTCTACTGGCAAATGGGTTTATGATCTATCTTATCCTCTCTATGACTCAAGTTGCCCATATCTTAGTACAGCAGTGACTTGTCAGAAAAATGGACGGCCGGATTCTGACTATGAGAAGTGGAAGTGGAAGCCCCAAGGTTGTTCTATTCCAAGGTACATGGATAAAAAATGTGTAAATTAGTTCACATAGTATATACTTTAAGACATATCAGTGATTAATCACTAAGGGTGCTATTCATTTTCTATGCTAATCGTGACAATGTTGATAAGCAAAACATGCATGACATGTTGCATATTACCTATTGCATTTTCTCTGTACTGTTGCCATCACAATTCTGCTTAGTGTATGTTATATTTGTTATATGTTGTCAATTATATCCTGGTTGTGGCAACAAATGAACAAGTACTACTCATTCACATTTATATTTGCTAAAAATAGAGTAATACATCATGGTACAGATTTGATGCATTGAATTTTCTTGGAAGAATGAGAAGGAAAAGAATAATGCTGGTGGGTGACTCTATAATGAGGAATCAATGGGAATCTCTTGTCTGCTTAGTACAAGGAGTTATTCCAACTGGTAGAAAGAGAGTGACGTACAGTGGTCCTTCCATGGCCTTCCATGCTATGGTAATTTTATACATAAAGATGATATCCTTTTTGAACTTGTTTATCATAATTGCCTTTCAATTATATGTAACACTGGTATATAATATTCAAATACAGGATTTTGAGACATCAATTGAGTTTAGCTGGGCACCACTACTAGTGGAATTGAAGCAAGGGCCTCAAAACAAGAGAATCTTACATTTGGATCTGATAGAAGATAATGCAAAGTATTGGAGAGGGGTTGACATCCTTGTGTTTGATTCAGCTCACTGGTGGACTCATTCTGATCAATGGAGTTCGTAAGACAAATTTCTCAACACCCACTCCTTTTTCACTCTTCATTAAATTATTGAGAAAATTACACTCATTTTCTTGAGATTTGAGAAAATGACACTCTCCAAAAACCTGATGAGAAAAAACATTTTCCCCATTAACATTCATTTAACCAAACTCCATTAAATTAAAGTTTAAAATGTTGTATACTAACCTGCCCTTTGGTTAAGGACAGATTTCTAAAATTACCCTCCACTTACCCTTAAAAGTTTTACTAAATCCAAAATTACCCTCCATGTTTATCTCATAAATTTTGAAGCAGAGCATTGGTGAGAGCCTGAGATGTGCAATTAAAAAATTCAAGAATCATCAAACTTAAATAATATCAATTGGTAAGGTGTGACTAAAAGCAACTAGTTTACCAAAAAAAAAAAAAAAAGAGACTAAAATCAACTAAAAAATATGTTTTAACATATTTTATAATATGCTCTTTTCATGTTTTTATATGAATGCCTTTTTACTAATCATGGTTAAACTGTGGAAAAAGAATCTGCTAACAATTTGGAATATTTTATTGATAATGTTAACGGAATGGGTGAAATGTTATTTTTAGATTCGAGCTTTGATCTTGTCGAAGTTGGCCGGATTTCGTATATAGCATCAGTTAGCTCGGGTTTTGGAGAAGAAAACCCGCTACTCTACTCACTAGCGTAAGTTCTTGGAGGCAAAAACCTACTGTTGACTGACGGGAGCGTCAGTTTGGGTTGAAATCGAGTGAGGGTCAAGCAGTTTGATTGATTCAGTGGGTGTAGGTCAGATCTGGACACCCCTAATTCAAATTCAGGATTTAAATATATAATACAAAAAATAAAAAGTAGATACACCACTTTTTGAAACCAAACAGGCTTTTAGGGTTTGAATCCTCCTCCTCTCATTTTAAAATGTATCCAAAAAGAATTAATACTTCAACCATATCAAACATTTATTTTGTCAAAATATCGAGCTAGAACATTTTCATTTCATTAAAGGGTAATAACAAAGTTCACACAACTATCAAACATTGATCAGGTACTGAGAAGACGTTACTACCATTACCATGTATATCCTATGTGTTTGTCGCTCTAATGATGAAAAGAAATCATAGACATCAATTACAGGAAACAACGGTAATGAGTAAAAAGAAGTAAAGAACACTGCATACGGTCCACTCAGCGCAAGTCATGCCTTAATGGAACACTTATAGTCAACAGAATGTCCTTCCAACTTAAAAGGTGCTTCTTCACTTGGGAACCTTCACTCCAAGCTTCCCTTTGGCATCTATGGCTAAACCAAAGTTTCAACTCCTCTGCTTTATCCTCTTCCTCTGTATTTTTCTATGCTTGTTTCATGGTGAATCATCGGAACTTGAGCTAGATGACGAGTCATGGCTCAACGAGGAAGATAACGAAGTAATCATGGTGCAAAGCCGCCATGATTCAAGAAACAAATGTGACTTTTCTACTGGCAAATGGGTTTATGATCTATCCTATCCTCTCTATGACTCAAGTTGCCCATATCTTAGTACAGCAGTGACTTGTCAGAAAAATGGACGGCCGGATTCTGACTATGAGAAGTGGAAGTGGAAGCCCCATGGTTGTTCTATTCCAAGGTACATGGAGAAAAAATGTGTAAATTAGTTCACATAGTATATACTTTAAGACATATCAGTGATTAATCACTAAGGGTGCTATTCATTTTCTATGCTAATTGTGACAACGTTGATAAGCAGAACATGCATGAAATGTTGCATATTAGCTATTGCATTTTCTCTGTACTGTTGCCATCACAATTCTGCTTAGTGTTTGTTATATTTGTTATATGTTGTCAATTATATCCTGGTTGTGGCAACAAATGAACAAGTACTACTCATTCACATTTATATTTGCTGAAAAGAGAGTAATACATCATGGTACAGATTTGATGCATTGAATTTTCTTGGAAGAATGAGAAGGAAAAGAATAATGCTGGTGGGTGACTCTATAATGAGGAATCAATGGGAATCTCTTGTCTGCTTAGTACAAGGAGTTATTCCAACTGGTAGAAAGAGAGTGACGTACAGTGGTCCTTCCATGGCCTTCCATGCTATGGTAATTTTATACATAAAGATGATAACCTTTTTGAACTTGTTTATCATAATTGCCCTTCAATTATATGTAACACTGGTATATAATATTCAAATACAGGATTTTGAGACATCAATTGAGTTTAGCTGGGCACCACTACTAGTGGAATTGAAGAAAGGGCCTCAAAACAAGAGAATCTTACATTTGGATCTGATAGAAGATAATGCAAAGTATTGGAGAGGGGTTGACATCCTTGTGTTTGATTCAGCTCACTGGTGGACTCATTCTGATCAATGGAGTTCGTAAGACAAATTTCTCAACACCCACTCCTTTTTCACTCTTCATTAAATTATTAAGAAAATTACACTCATTTTCTTGAGATTTGAGAAAATGACACTCTCCAAAAACCTGATGAGAAAAAACATTTTCCCCATTAACATTCATTTAACCAAACTCCATTAAATTAAAGTTTAAAATGTTGTATACTAACCTGCCCTTTGGTTAAGGACAGATTTCTAAAATTACCCTCCACTTACCCTTAAAAGTTTTGCTAAATCCAAAATTACCCTCCATGTTTATCTCATAAATTTTGAAGCAGAGCATTGGTGAGAGCCTGAGATGTGCAATTAAAAAATTCAAGAATCATCAAACTTAAATAATATCAATTGGTAAGGTGTGACTAAAAGCAACTAGTTTACCAAAAAAAAAAAAAAAAGAGACTAAAATCAACTAAAAAATATGTTTTAACATATTTTATAATATGCTCTTTTCATGTTTTTATATGAATGCCTTTTTACTAATCATGGTTAAACTGTGGAAAAAGAATCTGCTAACAATTTGGAATATTTTATTGATAATGTTAACGGAATGGGTGAAATGTTATTTCTTCAAACATTAGGGAAGGGGAGCGTTTTTTTCCTTTTAGGTTTAGGGATGAATGTCATTCTCCCAAACCTCAAGGGAGAGGAGTCTAATTTGCCCTAAATTCTTTGTCCATATGTATGGGAAGTTTATTAGTTAGTGAGGCTAGAGAAAATTTTGCATTTTGGCATTTCAATATATTCTGTATATAAAATGGAAAAGGGAAATATTAAAGTTACTGCCAATTTTTGGATACAGGTGTTTTTTTTTTTTGGTAAGAAGGGGATACAGGTGTTTTTAAATGGCCAGGCATGCGAGTTTAACTCATCCAATTCCTAAGTAATCAAATAAATTCACTAACAATATAGTTTAAATCCTTTCATTAAAAGGCTTTTTGAGTAATGATTGAATTCAATTTTAATATTCAAATGCAATAGTATGCTCAAGGGTTTCATACTTTCATGATTCTAATATTTTTTGTTATTTATTTATTCATCTTTTGGTCATAAGAATTCATGATTCTAAGTGAGGATTACAAACAATTTTAGGTGGGACTATTTCATGGAGGGAAATGGCCTATTTAAAAGTATGAATCCAATGGTTGCGTACGAGAAAGGACTCACAACATGGGCTAGATGGGTAGACTTGAATCTAGACCCTCGCAAAACCAAAGTAATTTTCCGAAGCATGTCGCCTAGACATAACAGGTACTTAATGAAATTTTTAATGCAAATCATACACTTCACTTTTTTCTTTTTTTCTTTTTTTATATTATTGGGCAAAATAGTGCATTGGATGGGACACAACACATAACTATTTTTGGACACATGTCATGTTTGTGTCGTGTCTAATGCACTAAATGAGATATGAAATTGACACGTGACTAATTTTGGACATATGTCATATTTGTGTCACATCCAGTACAATGGAGACAAGCCAAGCCCTTATTTATTTCTTTTATTTTCTGTGGAAGTCATTTTAATTTGAGATATCTTTTCATTTTTTTGGCAGAGAAAATGGATGGAAATGCTATAACCAAAAGCAGCCTCTAGCTTTCTTGAGCCACCAGCATATTCCTGGACAAATGCTAGTACTACAAGGGGTGTTGAGAAGGATGAGATTTCCAGTATATCTTCAAGATATTACGACAATGTCAGCCCTTCGAAAAGATGGGCACCCTTCTGTGTATGGAAGGGTAATGGACCAAGCAGAGAAGCAGCATCCAAGGGACTTTTCCTCTGACTGCAGCCATTGGTGCCTTCCTGGAGTGCCTGATATCTGGAATGAGTTGTTGAATGATTTGCTCAAAGAATGAGCTCTGTAAGATAAATTAGGTGAGGTTTGTTAGAATGTCTTTTTAATTTGTGTTTGTTTTGTAATCTTAGTGCCTGTCATGGTTAATTATGGTGCTGTGTCTTGTGATGTTTAGTGTTATGAGATGGATAATGCTTTATATGTCTTGAACGTGACTCTAATTTCCAGAAGATATTGAATCATCAGGTGTCCTTTGTAAATTAAAAATACTAGAAGTTAATTTATAGCTCTCTATGCATACATGTGACTTCAATTAAAAGGTTGAAAGGTTGAAAGTCTTATGTGTACTTATATTTAAAAGTGCTAAAAGAAAGGAACAGAAAATAAAGAAAGAAGTACTAGAAAAATAAAACTCATAAGGTTATTCTGTCTAAAATGGAGTTTTCCCCTCAAATTGGTGAAGGGTTAGGTTGCGGGTCAAAATTTATGCCTGCATAATGCATGAATTTAAAAAAAAATAATAATAATAAATAAAAATAAAACCAGAATATCTTTAAATATAAGATTGAATTGAGCATTAAATACCATGTACTTAACAATATGACTATCCATATAACATTTTTCATATTTTGATATTATTTGACTTGTTGTAATTGGTATTTTATAAAAACGGTAAAGTAATAGACTCATGTGAAAGTGATATTAATTTAATATAATCACAACTTATCATCTTTACAAGTTGTTAAAATAATGATGAGAATATCAATGGTAGCACCTAGTTCTCTGACAGTTGGGAAAAAATAGGTTGTTCTAAGGCATGTAAATCTTACCGCCACTCTCTAGCTATTTAGGCTTCTTCCTTGTAATTTATATACATATAAACAAGAACTTAAATCAGTTATACAATCTTTTCAGCAAAAAGCTATACAATCTGAAATTTCAACTCCAGCTCCAGGGGATTCTTCCATACAGTTTAGACATTTATTTCAATTGTAAAACATAGCAAAATAGTGTTTTAACTCAAAAATGTCTAAATTAAAAGAGACCATGACAGTGACAGCTTTTCCTCGCAGTAGCACTCTCTGGTTTTGTTCTCTAGATGAATGTTTAGCACTCCACTCTAGATGATGCCTGAACGGAGCAAACATTGTTATTTATTATGAATTATGAGTTTGCGATAGAGATGGTGAAAATAACTGATAGCAACAAAATCACACTTCCCCAGTTTCTTGCTCCAGTAGGTGCCAAGGCACAATGTGCATTTCCACAAACAGGAGCCTGAAAGAGTAAAGATAAAATGAGGTTAAATAAATCTCTTTTTGGTTTATGGCATTAGCATCATAATTCCATTCTTCAACTTCAAGCAATATTATTATTACATTAAACAATTATTGACACATTATAAAATATATTATTAGCACAGTAAAGAGATGGAATAGATATTTAGCTATAACATCAAGCACTTCACAAACATAGCAATCGGTTGAGACCAAAGGCTGACATAGTTTACCTCATTGATCCCAAGTTTCGGGCAAAAGAACAGACTGTAAAAATCAAACCCAGACCCTGAGGGAGCAGCCCCTGAAACAATTATCCCCATTCCAGGACATTTACATATAGCATCAAACACTGGCTGTATTTCAACCAGGGAGTACTACCTGCAAAATTGATAAACTTGACCCTTGAGTACTTACAAAGCAGTCATAAATCAGTAAAAAATATAACATTTCTCCATTAAAAACACAAGGATTGGTGAAATATTCCAACCAACCACACATCCGTCCAAAGATTTGAGCAAGAAAGTCATGGTTTTCACTTGGGTCAACCAATGAGACACCAAATTGTTCATTTTATTCATTTTACTAAACATTAATCTTTTAAAGTTTTGCAATGCATATTTCATTGAAGATAATTAATTACTAATTATGTATAGAAGAAAAGGAAAACAAATATACACTTGATTTCAAGAACATTACAAAGAGGATATCTTAATAGTAGTTTTCTTTATATCAATCACAGAAGCACCATTTAAGGCACTGGAAATTGATGAAACTTCTCAGAACTGAAATTAATTGTTGGAACAGTTGGAAAATTCAATTCAATAAGAAAGCACTCTTGTGCTTCACCATTCTGAATATTCGAACTTCAGATGCTTTGGTTTCTGGGAACTTTTTAGCAGTCAGAATATTGGATGGTGTGACAAACTCAATAATGTGGGAATCCAACAAACCGAATGAAAACAATGCATGTGCAGCTGCCAATGTAGCATGGCCACAAAGCTCAATCTGCAAAACGCATCCAAAAATATTTTTTATTAATTGCTTCTAATCCATAATTTCTTAGCAGTTAGTAAATTATAAAAACCTCAATTAGATAAATGATTAAGGCAGGCACACACCAATTAAAACCCAAACTACACCACTAATCATATCATATCAATAGAAAACATAGGAAACGCTTGCAGCAATTAGATCATGCTATGATGTTCAATTTTATGAGTAAACAAACAATCGTAAATACAACAAGGTATATCTAATCATGTAATTGAATCTAACTATGATAATGCACTTAAATCACATACAAGTAAAATCATGCTCCCTAGCACAAATTTTTTTTTTTTTTTTTTCAAATAAGTATAGTAATAAACCTTTTTATCATCATTTAACCTTTCTTGGCTTCTTCTATCATTCTACCTCATGTGTGATCTAGACACTCTCAAATAAGTGAGACCAAACACAGAATTGTCCAAAACACTATTATTTTAACACTTTCTCTCATCTCACATGTAACTCGGACTTCACCGAAATAAGTTGAGCCCACCACATGAAATTACAAAACAAGATAAATCGCTACTTGTTTTAAAAAGAAGTAGCAAATTTAATCATTAAACTATAATTCTGAATCTTAAGTCTAAAATTTAAATAAAATAAGATGAACTAAGAAAACCCACTAAGGCAACAACAACAAAAACAAAACCTTTGTTTCAAATTTTTGGGGTAGACTATGAATTCTCAACAGATTAGTTAAATTCGGTCTCTTGTATTTTTTTTTTTCCTTCCATTTTATTCTATGTGACTAAGAACATCCACTAAGTCAAATATTAAAATTCCAAAGATAGAACTAGGAAACAAACTCTGTTTTTTAAAAGTGGAAGTGAAATTAAGAAGTGACCTCAGCAAATGGAGTGAAATATCTGTACGGAACCTAGGATTGGGCGAGTCAAGAGAGTCGGACCCAGTTGACCGAGTCAAGTAACAAGTCATTGGGGTTTCGAACTCAGCCGCCACAGCTTGCAACCACTGCTCATCTCTCTGTTCTTCTAAAAAACACACAGCTGCTGGGTCCCCTTGAAAGCTGAGTCAGTGAACGCGTCCACCTGTACGTACCCAACACTCAATTCAGAATTACATTCATAAATATTTGGCAAAAATGCAAAAATGACAATCTAACTTTCAGTCTTTTTCATTTCACTCCTACTTCAATTTGTCATGACTTAAATCTCAGTTATATCTTGTTGTTAATTGAGCCAAAATCACGTCGTTTGTTTTTTAATGTAAATTTCGAAATTAAAAGAAAATTATAAAAAAAAAAAAAAAAAAACCCATTTCAGAACCAACACCAACACGAAATCAACACAATCAACGCAATGCAGCTCTAAACTAAACACCATTTCATCAAAAATCAAATCCAAATTAACCAAAACCAAAGAGAGAGGATAGAGAATCGAACCTCGAAGGAGACGACAAGGATTTCAAGGTTCGATTCTCTATCCTCACATAAGGCACACTGAAGCGAGGTTTTCCAACTACGGCCTAATGCAATCCCTGATAGACCAGAACGACGCTGTTTTCCTGAGCACCCACGTGACCCTACTGCTACACTCCTACCCACTCGTGTGCGGATCCAACGGTATCCCATACCTGATCAACCTCCCGCGCGGGTCGGGTCACCGGGTCAAGGGCGAGCTCTACTCCGTGTCAACCCACGGACTCGGCCGCCTAGACGAGCTGAAGGGCACCGCCCTCGGCCACTACGAGCGGCTCCCCATTCAGACTCAGGCTGAGGCCGAGGCGTACTACGCGCACCGTAGCTTTGGGGAGGAGCTGTGGGAGAAGAATGGTGAGAGGGGCTGAGTGAGTACACAGAGAGAGAGGCGAGCGGTTTTGTGAGGAGAGGATCGGAGTTTTGTTGATGAGGTGCGTTTCTTTTTGTCATCTTCTTCCTCTGCTCCAAAATGATGCGTTGGTTCTGAAATGGTTTTTTTTTTTTTTTTTTTAATATCAGTTTTTTTTAATTTTCTTTTAATTCGGAAATTTATTATAAAAAATAAAAAATAAAAAAACCAAAACGACACGTTTTTACTAATTAACGGCAAATATAATTGAGGTTTATAGAGTATCAAATTAATAATAATTAAAAATTAAGACTGAATGACAAAACTAAAAATTAGAAATCTGAAATGAAAAAAACAAAAGGTAAAGGTAGTAATCTATTATATAAACATATGTACATAAACACAAGAGTATAGCGGAGCAACGTCTATTTACAGGTTTCTTTGATGTTTCAAAGCTGGAATGATTTGGGCTTCCGTTTACTTTCTAAGTTAAAACATGAATCTAATAACAATAATATTAAAATATTAGTTAGTCACGTTCAAAGAAATTGAAAACTAGCATCTCAGTTTAAATCGAGTCAAGAAATCAAGTTTAAGCTTGATTTGTAAAAAAAGTATCGAGTTTAAACTCGATTGGAAAGCCGCATAGAGCTAAACGTCACATAGGCTAAAGAGTATAAAAATTTAGCAGAAACCGCTATAAGCTAAACGTCAGTATAGGCATAACGCCACTATAGGCTTTGAACGTAGACACTACGAAAATTTTCAGGAAAAGCGCTATAAGGATTTAAAACGTCACTATAGGCTTAAAAAGATATAGGGCGTAAAACGAAAAATTTTTTTGCATGAACTCGAGTTTCTAAAACTCGAGATTTATGTAAATAGACCGATTTAAAACTCGAGATGTCTACTTTCCCTATTGTTTCAAGTGTTGCTCTAACTATATCATTTCAAAGCTTTCTGCACATTCCTAAAACATAAATCGATCAACGCATATCAGCTGGTTAAGAAGAATCTGGTGTAATCGGGTGCATGGGGTGGATCCCATTTTTTGAGATCTGCAAAACAATACTTGGATTACTATTCCTTAATTTTCTACTCTTAAGATTTAACAATTTTTTTCTCATGGGATGAAAGTTTATTTTAAGTACAACCACGTGGCTAATTTTTTAAAGAGAGAATCTAAGTAGCAACACATAAGTATTGTACCATATTTTGTCCCCTCATCTTATATGAGATGAGTTATTATGCCTAGTTGATAAAAATATTGGCAAGATTTATGTAAGTACTTAGGTGTTTTCTTTAATTCAGCCATGTGGATTTTTTTCTAATGATAGAAGTATATTTTTTAGTTAAATAGCTACATTGTTAATCTTAAGAGAGAAACCTAAGAAATAGCACCTAAGGTATGCACCTAAATTTTGTCCTAAAGATATCAGTTAAGTTATAAAAGTGTTATGTAATTGCTTATAGAATCTATCTTAAAATTTTGATTAAATTCATATACATGATTGCATCAAATTTAATTATCCTTAAAATAGATAGCGTGATTTATACCTTAGGAAAAATGCTATGAACATGATTTATTGGAAAAGTTATATAAAAATCTCGAAAGTTTATACTTTATATCCTATTTCAAATTAAGTGTTAGGTGTTTAATTTTGTCAGTTAGAATCTTAGAATTTGAAACTGTTTCAATTTGAAGCTCATCTTCATTTGTGTTATTCATTTTTATTATTTTAGATAGTTACCAAGTAGAGATAAATAAGAAATTATTGACAAAATTTGTATTCCACATAATTAATCTTGATTTTCTAGTAGTCTCTTTCTAATATAAGTGAAGCTTTCTCTCTCTAATTGGATCTATATTTCTCTACCCTCTTTGTCCATTAATGACCAAATTGATTTGTGAACAAGATGTAGGTGAAACTTTATAATATGAATAATTTTCCGCTTTTCTCTATTCTATTTCTACCCAAAATAACAAAAAAAATAAAATAAAAAAAAGTTTCAAATAAAAATAATTTCACAAATTTGACCTTATTTGACAAAATTAAGAACTCGATACATAATTTGAAACCATGTATAAATCTGAGGCCTATTATGTAATTTCTCTCTCTCTATATATATATATATATATATATGGTCCGGTTAATGTGGGCCCTAAGTCATCTATTTTTTGAAATATTTTTTTGAAAATTGAAAAAGCTGCTAATACTTTTTCAATTCTCAAGAATTTTTTTTTTAAAAAGATTAATTATTGTGTGCCCTTAGGATACTCGTTAGCAAAATCCTATATATATATATATATATATATCTTGTTCCACGGGAGAGAGAGTGATGTTAGGGAGAAAATTGATGCCCATGCAAAAAGTGATTTGTGTGTTCGATTGTACCTTGTGTACTTTTTAAGTAGTGTGTACTTTAAGTAGTGTGTAATTATTATTGCTCTAAATTATAATGCTTTCAACTAGTGACATAGTCATTCTTTAGCATGGGGTTGGGCCCCTCTCAATTTTGTTTGTGTCCTCCTCAACAATATTGTTGCCTCTCTTAAAGGCTATAAAAAAAAAATTTATGGATCTAAAATCTAGTGGCAGAGCTATAAGATCTTCTTGGAGGGGGAGGGGGGGTGTACTTATAGACACATACCTTCAAGCTTAAAAAAAAAAAAAAAAAATCATATATGTGTAGAATAATTTTAAGACTTCTTTTACATTTCATGTATTGATTAGAATTTTTATTTGTTGAAAATAATATTATAAGTGTGATTGTGTGTCTATATATTTAATTCTCAAATCTCATGATCATGTACTTTACCTTTTTAACATTTTGGTTACAGTATATTGCATCAAGATTGTGAGTAAATCAATTAAAAATTGTGCACACATTATCAAAATAATTGAAAACTAAATGGTATATTAAGAAAGAAATCATAGTTGGAGAGATTCAGAGATATTTTTACATTTTATACACACACCATATATATATATATATATACTTGACATATATTTTGGGAGGATTATAACTTACACTAAAGTTTAAACTTAAAAAAAAAAATTGAGAGGTCAAGTAGTATTTTTTGTTAGGCTATATTTGTAAGTATATTATATAGTATGGGGAACTAAAAAGTATTTAAAAGTTTGGTGGGTCACCGGGTCTACATGTGGCCCCACCACTGCTAAAATCCAAAAAATTGGCATGCCCAAAAAAATTAACTCAACAACAAAATCGTCAATAGCAATTTCACTAGAGAATGGCTATGATTTGTGAGGAAAATTCTATGCCTCTGTTTACGTAGTGTTGAAGAGAGTACTCTGAATTCTAATATGATTTTTGCGTAGAGGGAGAGAGAGAGAGAGTGTGTGTGAAAAAGAGATTTGAGAGGAAGAGTCTGGAGAAAGAAAACTATAAGCAATGGGAATGATAAAGATGAAAGTTAAATCTATGGATGATTATGTGGTGCTGATGGTTTAAACATTAGGTGAATAAATTGACATTTTCTAAATCACAGATAGATAATGTGAATTTGAGTCAAACTACAAGTAAGTTTATTGTAATTACCTCTTTATTTTAAATGTCAATGAAAATTATTAATTATTATTATTATAATTATTATTGCTATTATTATTAGTGGTACAATACATCAGTATGACCTATAAAATCAGAATACTACCCACTTGATAGTGAGAACTAGAAAATTAGAATACTACCCACTTGTATTTACTCTTCTAGATTCTACTGGTCAACATTTTTTGTTATGAATGTCATCAAAACTAACTTTGCAACAAAATGGAAGAAGAGATTTTGACAGACACTTTTTTTTTTTTTTTGGGAAAGGAAAACAATTTCATTAAACCAGAAAAGGATTACAACAAAGAGCCACCAGCATGAAGCATAGAGAGAGGCTCTAAATCTGATACAATCAGGTGAGATACAAAAGGTGGGGTAACACCTTTCCAAACTTGAGTACAATGATTAATCTTGGAGAACTAAGCAAGCTCGTGAGCAACCTTGTTGTAGTCCCTTTTCAAGTGAGCAAAAGAGCAGCAAGAGAAAAAAGCTTTGGCCCGCAAAATACCTTCCACCAGATGCCCAGCTTCACCTCCAATATTGCCTTGGTTAATAGCATGGATAGCTAAGAGAGCATCAAATTCCAACATGGCCTGAGGGAGTTCCATTTCCTGCTCCAATAACATGCCTTGCTCAATAGCATAAAGTTCCGTCCACTAAGCAGGGAATTGTGAAGGCAATGACTTACTGAGTGCTGCTATAACCATGCCAGACACGTCTCTAATGACCACCCCAACCCCTGAACTCACTCCCAAATCAAGGGAACACGCCCCATCCACATTTACTTTAAATACTCCAGGAGGAGGAACAGACCAGCCCATAGGGTTGGATTGCTTAGTAGGGAAATCCATCTTGATGGCACCATGGAAGTCATTAACTAATCTTTGAGCCATCTCCCAAGTTTGGAGGGGCAAAAGACAACCTTCATCATGGACTCGTAGGTTCCTATTGTGCCAAATCGCCCAGGAAATGGCAAAGAAAAGTAGCAAGTGCTGCAGTGGAGAATTTGCTAGAAAATGGAAGGCAAGGTCCTGGAATTCACGGGCTTCCAGCAGCAAACCAAGTGGATAGTCTTGCCAAAGGGCATAGTCACAAGTGATTAAACTATGCGTTAAGCATTCAACACCCTCATCACATACCGGGCAAGAGAAGTTGGTGCACAGACCCTTCAAGTGCATATTGACCAAAGTTGGCAGGCCATTTAAACAAGCTCTCCAAGAAAATATTTTGACTTTTTCTGGGAGCTCAAGCTTCCAAAGATTCTTCCAAAGTGGTAAAAAAGGGTCACCCGAAGAGCACTCCACAACCTCAAACAATTCTAAGAGATTGACAGTAATAAAATAAGCACTTTTAACAGAAAATTCTCATTTTTTATTCCTAATCCAAATGATTTTGTCTTCGAGCAGATTGAAGCTCAAGGGAATTTTAAGAATAGCATCTGCTTCGAACGATAAGAAGAGAGCTCTAACAGAATTGACTTTCCACCACCTGGTGTCCAAGTCAATGAGAGAGGAGACCATGGGGTAGTCATTAGTGAACCGATGAGGGGTAATGACTTTGAAGGTCAAAGGGGTTGGAAGCCACTTATCATCCTAGATATGAATCCTTCGACCATTTCCAACTCTTCAGCGTGTGCCTCTTCTAAGGACCCCAAGACTATTATGAATACTCCTCCAAGTGTAGGAGGGGTTGCTACCTAAGCTAGCATTAAGCACATCACAATAGGGGAAGTATTTTGTCTTGAGAATGCGGGCTGCCAGCGAACTTGGATTTGTGAGAATTCTATAAGCTTGCTTAGCTAGAAGGGCAAGATTGAAGGCTTGCAAATTTCGGAACCCTAAACCCCTAAGAGATTTTGGCCTACACATTTTCCTCCAACTAATCCAAGTGATTCTCGACTCCTGGTTTTTTTGCCCCCACCAAAAATTCCTCATCATTCTTTCAAGCTCATTACAAAAGCTTTTTGGAAGTTGGAAGGAACTCATGGTGTACGTGGGGATGGCTTGGGCCACCACCTTGATGAGAATTTCCTTTCCACCTGAAGTGAGCAATTTCCCTTTCCAACCTGCCAACTTCAAACCCACCCTTTCTTTGATCTCCACAAAGATCTGCTTCTTGGATCTGCCAATGATGGAAGGGGGCCAAGTTATTTATTGTGCCTCAAGTCTTGCATGGGCCCCAAAATGTTAAAGATTGCCTCCTTTAGCTTTGGAGAAGTATTTGGGCTAAAATAAATTAAAGACTTATCTGAATTGTCCTTTTGCCCAGAAGCTACCTCATATTTCTCAAGGATCTCTTTAAGCTTCCCACTTTCTTCACTGTTGGCTTTACAAAAGAGGAGGCTGTCATTGGCAAAGAAAAGATGAATGATCTCTGGGCACCACCTACATAACAATATGCCGTTCAATAGCTAATTTCTTGCTGCTTCATGGAGGAAGGTCGAGAGACCTTCAGCACAAAGAAGAAAAAGGTAGGGGGAAAGGGGGTCCCCTTACCTAAGACCTCTAGATGGAACAATATTTCCAAAGGTATCACCATTGATAATGACAGAATATGAGACAGAGGAGATACATCTCATAACCAAGTTAATCCACCCCTCATTGAACCCTATCTTTTTCATAACCCCTTCAATAAAACCCCACTCGACCCTATCAAAGGCTTTGCTCATATCAAACTTTATTGCCATAAAGCAGTCCTTCCCCTCTCTTTTATGCTTTAGGTAGTGCATTAACTCATAAGCTATAAGAACGTTATCTGTAATGAGCCTATCTGTAGTGAACGCACTTTGATTTTTTGTGATAATAAGAGGAAGAAACACTTTAAGATGATTAGCTAAAGTTTTAGAAATTAGCTTGTAAATCACATTACATAGGTTGATAGGCCTGAAGTCAGTCATTCTTTTGGGGCTATTTGTTTTAGGGATGAGGGCAATATTGGTTTTGTTGATAACATCTAATTACATGCCAGAATTAAGAACATTTAAAACCATATTTGAGACATTAACACCAAAAATATCCCAATAATTTTTTAAAAAAGATAGCAAACATACCATTAGGCCCTGAAGATTTTGTAGAGTGGATCTATTTGAGAGCAATCACAACTTCCTCCCTAGTAAAGTTCTTAGACAACTCCATGTTCATTTCATAAGTTACTATAGTGGGAATTGCTGCTGTAACCTCCTCAATTAGACTCAGATTAGGGGTGGAGTAGATGTCTTCAAAGTAAGAGATTGCAGCATTGGCAATACTATCCTTATCTTCACACCACTGCCCATACTTATCCTAAATTCTAGTAATCGTGTTTTGCTTACTTCTTTCAAACGCTTGAGCATGAAAAAATTTTGTGTTTCTGTCACCCTCTTTAAGCCAATGGACCTTGGAACGTTGCCCCCAGTAAATTTCTTCATCATCCAAAAGCCCATTTATCTCTTTCCTAACCTTATTAATCTCCACCCCAAGAGATTCGTCTTTGTCTTGCTTGGTCATGCTAGAGAGCATTTTTCTCTTTTCTTGTCAGCTTTGGAATCTGGCCAATAGTAGAAGAATTCCAAAAAGTAAGCTTAGAAGCACATAGCTTCAAACCACAAGCCATACCCTCCAGAGTGTTCATATCACTAATAGAGCCCCACAACAAATCAATAACTCCTTTGCAATCCTCTCTCTTCGTCTAGAAGGCCTTATAATGGAAACGTCGTGACCTGGGTCTTTTCATTACTAGGGGATTAGAGATGAAAAGAACGTGGTGGTCCAAAGTAGAGTCAACCAGGTAATGGACTTTGACTTCGCCAAATTTCTCAATCCAATCACATTTGGCTAAAGCTCTATCTAACCTTAAGAAAACTCTTCCAACCCTTTCTTGGATATTACACCAAGTATAGTTGGATCCACTGTAACCTAAGTCTTTGAATCCATATGAGTTAATGACATTACGAAAACCATCCATTTGATTTTGGATCTAGTTGCACCTCCCCATTTTTCTTCCATAGAAACAATCTCATTAAAGTCTCCAAAACAAAACCAGGGGAGTTGCATTTGACTGCTGAGGAGTGAAAGTAAATTCCATGATTCATGACGTAAATGTGTTTAAGGGTGACCATAAAAACCAGTAATTCTCCATTCTAGGCTAGAGCTTACCTTAGTAGTAGTTGCATCAATATGGAAATTGCTGAAGCTCTTTATATTTAGGTTTACTTCCTTTTTCCATAGAAGGGCCAAACCTCCACTGCGACCTCGGCATGACACAAAAAGACCATTCGCAAAGCCTAATCTGTCTTTAATTCTTTCCATACACCTTTTCCTAAGCTTAGTCTCCAAAAGAAACACTATTCTAGGATCCCAACATCGCACCATATCATGCAATGCACGAATTGACCGGGGGTTCCCAAAGCCTTGGCAATTCCAGCATAACAAATTCATGGCTCCCGGCGGTGCTGCCTAGCAGCCACCGCCGATAGATTCAATTCATTCAAGCTTTTAGAGAAGCCACCACACTATTTTTTGTGAACTATATTATCTTCATTCTCAATCAAAACTACAGAGCCCTGGTGTTTAGATCCCAAAGTTTGATTTTGACTCTCAATCCCTTGGGTATGGGCCTGCCCTTTCTCTCTAGCTACCCTTTTTAATCGCCCATTCCCTTTTTTCATTTTACTCATCTCTTGGACCGGTTTGTGTTCCTCTACCGTGACACCAGCTAAAGACTACTTCTTAGGCTTGTGTGGGCTAGTAACTTCATGAGAATTTTCGGCCTCATGGAGTGGGAAGCCCACTTTAGAAAAAGCATCGTGCACGTCTTTCTCTACACCCACATCAATGCTAGTTTCTGAGTTGTGTGCTGCCATGTCTTCACGTTATCCAGACCCCAATTTCAAAGCTTGATCACCTTTTTTCAATCCGTCCCATCTATCTCCATTATCTGCTGCTTGGCACATTTGGGCTTCAGAAACGTCACCTCCCCATGTGTGAACAACATTTTTTGAATTTTGAATACTACTACTCCCTGCGTTACCTCCGCCACCGTCCGCCACATCGAAATGGAGGTTCTGATCCATTGTCTAGCCATTACCTTTGGTGATGTTTTCATTTTTCTCATCACACCTATCTCTGTGGGTGCTTCTTTGTCTGCCTGAGTTCCCTTTGAAAGCACCTCCTACCCTTAGCCACTCGCCATATTGCTTAGAAGTGTTTTGCTCATTTGGAAAATCCAAGCAATGCTTGCCGTCATGGCCAAGCTTGCCACATAGGAAGCAAAACGTGGGAAGCCTCTCATATTTAAAGTTGACCCAAAACTTTTCACCATCAAGATTCACAACGTTACCCCCTCTACGAAGCAGTTTATCTATCGAAAGCTCAACTCTGATGTACATAAACAAAGCTTGGTCTGATTGACAGGCATGTTTGTCCATCTCTACAAAGCGCCCCAAATTGTTTCCTACATCTTTGCCCATTTCTTCACTCATATGTTCAAAAGGTAAACCCCAGAGTTGCACCCAAAATGGGGAATGGGTGAAGACCATATTTGTTGTGGAGAGCCCCTTCTTCCATAGGCAAAGGAGGAGCAAATTATTCTCAAAGTTCCATAGGCCACTGCTTTCCACCCACTCCATTTGGTATCTAGAACTGAACTTGAATTGGAGAATATTATTCCCTACATCATATATTTTCAACTCCGAACCCATCTTCCATGCAGACCTCAGAGTGCTCTTCAAAGCCCTTTGATTTTGCTGTTTGTTTGAGAGTAAACGACCAAACAGACTTAAAGAGCATTCCTCCAAGAGATCTGATTTACTTCTTGTTGTAATGGGTATTCCTTCTTCTTCTTCCTTTGTGAGACCCAGATTTTGCAGCCCATCAATCATTTCTTGTTCCATGGCATTCTAAGAGAAAATGTTAAAATTTAGATGAGATGGTGAGAAGAGACTCTACCGGGTAGCCCCACAAAGTGTGGGAGGGAAGATCTCGTCTACAGGGAGAGAGGGAGGGTGCTCTTACAGAAGGGAGAGGGAAGGGCTCTTACATGGGAGAGAAAAGGATTTTTCTACACTTTAACTTTATGGCGTGCTATTGGAGTTTGGAAATCCACGCAATTGTTTGGCCCCCGTGATTTGTTTTTTACGGACGCTTTGATGTTATTTATTGAAAGGAACATTATTAAGACATTTAGTTTGGATTCAATTATCAAATGATTTTGAAGATTTAAAAAAACACCTTGAATTCACTTTTCACAAATGATTGCATTTTAATGTTATTATGTATTAAGAAATAACAATTTTGGGTCTTTATCTTTGTCAACAGTTTGTTAGTTCTAAATGATGTTTATTTGAAGTTTCATAATTATTATTTTTTTGGGGCCCCCTAACTTGAGGTTTAGGCTCCATCCCTGCTTTCAAAGTCATAAGAAAATGAATAAAAACAGAGTAACCAATGTAATGAGTAAAATATGAAAATCTTAGTGAATACAACCCCAAAAAAGAATATTAAAAGAGCTATGAAAATCTTGATAGGTATGGTACAGTTTAACTTCAAAGAAAATCATTTGAATTTCTTGCCTCGTAAAACACTCCTAACCAATGTATCATCTTGCTACTTGAATTTATAGCATTGTTTTGTACCCCACATCAAGAAGAACAATCAATCTAGAAACTAATTGAAATAACCTGCAGATGTCTCAAAAAACTGGATAATAACAATCACTAAGCAGGACCAAATATGATAACTTTTCACTAATAATCACCGAAATTATAAGTCATAAATATTATATAGATGCTGTTATTACATTATTTTTTGCAGATATAACTTAGCTCGTAACATTTGCTGCACTTTTGAAGTATTTTAAATAAGTTCGACATGAGTGCACAGCTCAATCAGTTGGGAGCAAACCTCTTCCTCAACTTGGCAATATCCTTAGAATTCAATCCGAAAACCTTCTCCAAAAGCTCTTCCTTAATTCCAGAACCAAAAATTGCAGTTGGGAGCCTCTGCAATCCTGGGTTTTGGCTGTCGAAACTCCCTAAAATGGTCGCTGGTTTATCTCCAACATTCATTTGAAAGTGTACCACACCTCTAGGAAACACCATGACCTCGCCTTTCTCGATCACTTTGGCAAAAATCCGGTTGCTAGTATCGATAAATCCTGAATAAATCCTTCCCTCCAGCACAAAAGCAGTCTCAGTTGCTCTAGGATGGAAATGTGGCACATTGATTCCATCAACATCAAAGTCTGCCCTTACAAATGACATACCAAGCGTGTTTAATCCCGGGAAGACATTTGAATTTACTGCCACGGATGAGAAGCCAGTTTGCCGATAGTTTCCAGGAGTCTTTATGCCTGAGAATATGAAATCTTCAACTGTGACAGCTGATGAGTTCTTGCATGAGGGGTTACTAGTTGCATATTCTTTGATGGCTACGCAGTAGTCTAGGACTGGATCAGGGTCAGAAGCAAAAACTACATGGCTGCGGAGGAGAACAAAAGCTAAAAAAAGTGTAATTTTCTGAATCATTGTTTGCATTCTTTGGTTATGGATCAAGAATGGTCTTTGAGAGGAAATTGTTGCCCCAATTGGTGAGAAGTATAAGCCTATTAGTTACTGGATGAATAATAAGTATGAATTTCTTGCTATATATATATATATAGAGAGAGAGAGAGAGAGAGAGAGAGAGAGTATAGATAGACAGTGGTTTTCTAATTCATGGTGGACTTAGCTTGGGGACAAAGACTAGCACGTCCAGAGAGGATAGCATTGCCTTTTCTTTTTCTTTTTTTGCCTAGGCCTGTTGGCATTTTCTTGTGGGGGGACTGATTAATTAAAGTGATGTTGAGTTGTGTTCATGGCTTACATAATTGCACAACGCGTATATCAAAAGATTTTGGTATGCTAAACAAATCCCTCACGTAAACACTTCTTTTTTTAATGTAATATTGTAAAATTGACCTAAATCCATGAACTTTCCAACTGCTACAAATGGGGGAAATAAATAAAAAAGAAGAATGACATTGATTTTTTTCTTTTTTTTTGGTTATAGTAGTTCACAAGAATAATGCCATTCCCACGGGTATGTACAACTTTGTAAACAAGATTTTTATCATCTTTTGCTAATTAAACACAGCTGCATGTATGGTGGTTTATTTTGAAAAAATGTTATATCCACAATATTATCAAGATACTTTTACAACAAATTCTAAGTTATAGGTTATTACTAGTTGTTATTAGTGAATAAAAACATAATTTGAGCAGTGATTTCAAATTATAACCAATAACAATTTACCACTAAAATTTATTGTGTTGTAAACATAACATTTCTCTCAAAATTTAGAGGAAAAAAACAAAAAGAATTTAACTATTATGTCGGCTGGGGAATGGGGACGCTCTAAGAAGCACAACCTCATTAAAATTTTTGGGGGGGGTGTCCGTGTCAAACATGGACACTTTGTGAACACCCTCACATGCATGTCTTTGTCCGTCAAACAAAAAAATATAGATTTTTTTTAATTTATTTTAAAGTCCATTTAATTCAATATATTTATAAAAAAAATGATAGTCATCATTTATTTTAAAATAAAAATAAAAATGACATATTCAAAGATATGTGCTAAAGTTTACAATTTAGTTGTATATAATAAAAAAAAAATTAAACAATTTTTTTTTTAATAAAGTGAAGCTTGTTACATACGTTTCAAATATAGAATTCATCCCACTCATTTTTCACGCATTCTACAAATATTCATTATCATCTTATTCTTTTTTCTTTCTCCTCTCAAGAGTCAAAACACCCACAGCCAGATCGGCCACTCCCCTCAAGCTTGCTACACAACATACTTATTTGGTTTTGCAAGCTCAAGACATAAATAATGGTACTTCACTACTTCGGCTTCCATGGGCAACGTATGGATATTGAGTATAATATTTCTTGCCAAACAACTAAAATGACTCCCTTTGAGATACTTTATGGTCATATATCCACACTCGCAATATGAAAAAATAGGATTTTATGTTTCCACTGCATGCAACAAAAACAAGAGATAAAAGCTTTATGCAAAACTTAAGTTTGAGACTGGAGATTGAGGTTTATCTTAAGCTTCAAACCTTGGACAACTTACTATTCATACGTGTGGAAACATAAAGCTTTCTCCAAAGGTTCCTTTTCCACAAAGCTTTCTCAATGAAAATATAAAGTTTTCTCCAAGCTAGGTTTCTTTTACAACTTTTTATTCATGGACGTGGGAACATAACAAGAAGCTTACTTTTTGGATCCCCCCTGCAACATCTACATCTTGTGTTTCTCATTTTTCAACAGAGAAAACACTTTATTCAAACTATGCATGAATAGAGCCTACTCAAGGTCGATGAAGATGGAGAAGTCATGTTAGAACCGAATGTGATGATTGATTTCGGTTGGCTGAAACTTGATCAAAAGATCATACAATAGGTCCTACAACTTTGCTAGTTTACCTATTATTAGAGTTTCCATTTGGGATAAACTTTCTATATAGCAGGTATGCATTTAATACTTTTCTTCCGAACAAATTATATAAATATCTCTAGATGCAAAAGAATATGCTGCAGATAGAGACAATGCACCAACAAACAAACTCGACCGTGTCTTCTCTTTTTTTCTTTTTCTTTTTTTTTCCCCTTTTGGAAAAGAAAACAAAATAAAAATAATAATAAAAGAAGGGCAAATATGTATGCACGCATGTGTGCTATTATCACAAAAACTATATAGTTTTCCTTGTGCCTGTTTACCACGTCTAAATTGGGAAACATGAAAAACAAAGGCAAATATTAACGCACCAATGCTTGAAAGCCTGATTTAGAGTCCTAATTACACCACATTAACGCACCAGCTAGTTTTTCATCCTTTTGTTCCTGCAAGTTAGCATGCGTATTGGGGCACGGGCAAATCAATGTCTAAGACATCACACATCATTTTTCACAAACTTTTTGCGTAACTATTAATATGGTTCATTATGATTGGTGCATAATTTAAGTTATGTCATTGATAGATAAAGTGAAAGTGATATTACTCTAATCACAATTTGCCAAAACAGCAAGTTGTGGAAAAAGTTGTCCTTGGAGGGTAAAACTGCACAAATGGCTAGTGCCAATATTTTACATACCATTTACAACTACTCATTTTCAAAGTAACTAGACCAGAGTTAATGGCAAATTATCCCAAAATGCAATTAGATTACCATAGCTCAGGTTCTTGAAACACAACTTAAACAGAAGACTTTTATAGCTCAAAGATGATCTGGTAGAACACCTTAAACAGGGGACTTTTATAGCTCAAGGATGATTTAGTACAAGAACAGTTATTTTGGGTTAACAGCCAAGAAATGGTTCTTCCAAGGTATTAGTAACTATCTATGTCAGTTTCTGGCCTTCGGAGATAATAGCGTAGACAATTCACCAATACCTGCACATTCAAATATATTGTATCATAAGTGTCTTAAAAATGGCTTAATTTTTTAAAAGATAAAATCTAACTTTTTCTAAACCTAGAACATACAAGTTGAAGAAAAAAAATTTAGTAATTGCTCAACACCAGGAAGGAAACTTCCAAGGTGTCCAGCATGTTGATACCTAACTAATTACCTGAGACAAGGAACTGTTTAATGCTGCCCCTCTGTAGCTGACATGAAACTTATCTTTGGCTACCAGTCCCTGTAAGATGAGAGATGAGAACTTGATCTAGCAAAATACGCGAGAGAGAGAGAGAGAGAGAGAGAGAGAGAGAGGGGAAAGCATACTTCTGTATCAATCTCTGCTGATTCCACATCAATGTTAATATCAGCAATGACTTCAATAATTTCTACCAGTAATCCAGGTCTATCTGCGGTCTCTATGTAAAGTAAGCTGTAAATTGCAGAGCAAGATGCATTATGAGATGATACATCAATGCACCCATTCTTTCAAATAAGTGTCAAAACTTCATTCAGATCATGACCTCCCCAACTGGGTGAGTCATGCAAAGATAGAACCAGAAGAGAAACAAGAAGTCAAGAAGAGAAAAATAAAAAAATTAGAAAAAGACCAATTAATCAAAATGCTAAAAGAGAGTAAAACCTCCTCTTAGGTCCATCTTCCTTGACTTGTATGTGAGTTGCAATATCAATATCAAGCTGCAGAACAAATCAATAACTTCAATTGAAATTTCTACAGTTACAAAAGGCACATTAAATAGAAGTTAGTTTTGCTAGCTAGATTCTAGCCATGAAACCTCTGATTGATCAACATCGTATGACTAAATATATTTTGTTAAATATGCCTCATCCATGGCACGTGGGAAATAAAAAAGACCATTCAATATCAAACCAGTAATAAGCTAAAACGTTGCATTTGGTTCAAAGAATCTAATATTGCTCCCCAACATGCCTAATAATCTAGATGCTTGGGGATGTAAACATACTCAAGTTTGGTTTGATTAGGAATCCAATAAGATTCTCAATTTTAAAAAAAATTAAAAATCTAATAAGATTCCTGGATGTATGAGATTCCCACGTTTGGTTTATTCTTAGGAATCTTATTGGAATTATTTATTCTTTTTGTAATATTTTTGGATTTATAAATACAATATCAAGTGTATACATCAATTTTATATGGCTCCCTACAAATAATTAATGAGAAAGATAATATTGGCTATGAATAAAGTCAATTTCACAAAATAACAGTCAAATATTCTGAATGACACGTACAAGACCAAAATAATTATTTCAAACTCTTGTTTCATTATTTATCAAAACATCATGCCTTATTAATCAAAATGATGCCCTCCCTATGTGCATTGCTATCATGCAAATGTGTGGAGATTTATATTTTTGATAGTTAAAGGGTATTAAAGAGGGGATAAAACTATCACTTTAAAGAAAATATAACTTTTTCATGCAATGGGAATGTTGATACCCACCTTTATAAGAGTGAATCCACATTCCCACAAAAGTGAGGTTTGGTAGGAATCCAAATGTCTGCTCCTATGTGTTAATTGCAACCAAACATGGGAATACAAGAGGATTCCAAAGAATCTTAAAAGATTACCATGAAAAAACCAAAAGACTAGTAAAAGTTTTGAGACGCCAAATGAACTTGTCTAGATATATAGTTGCATTATGATAAGGACAAAGTTTTCCTCCAACCAATTAGATGGTGATTTATAAAACCATCAATCTGTATAATTTTAATAAGTCATGTGACTAAACATATACGTGGATGTTTTTATAAATTGCCACATAGTGGGTTGGAGTCCAAACCGGTTTGGAGGTAGACTTTTTCCTTATGAGAATGGGAAGTAGCAGAACTGGAAGACAAGAGAGAGGGGCTGGGGAAGTAAATGGACATATAGGTGTCCCTTCTAGCATTTACAGTCAAGCATGCAATATATTTCTTCTTTATTTCACATGTGTGGATACAGAATGCTTTCAAAGTGACAATCATGAAAGGAATTGTACAAGTGCTCATGTACATGTATGTATGTAAATGCACATACAAGTTTTCAACCATTTTTGCCATCAATTGATTCACACTATCACCCGTGAGACTAGGTAGACGTCTCTATCACAATTATACAGAAGACACAAGCCAAGGCTTATTCCACTCCAAGCCTCAATTTTTTTTTTATTACTAATAACAATTTCATTGGCTAACCAAAAATACTTGCACACCACAATGAAAGAAATCTATTATTTGCACGTTAGAATCAAAACCCATGTAATCTAAATGTTGTTCAGTTACATAGTTTCATCATGGACCCGAATGAAATGCATTTCCGTACTGGAAGCTCAATCTCTGAAAAGTATGTCCAATGTAGAGAAGCATAAAAAAGAAATTTTACTAAGAAGATAAGGTTCTAATATTAAAGGATATTCAACAAATCACCTTTTTCTCTGGAGCTTTTATTCCAAAAGCCTCACCCAGAGCCAGTTGCACGCTACATTCCTACAAGAAATTAAGAATAAAAATTGACACTTAACATCATGCCTTATTAATCAAAATGATGCCCTCCCTATGTGCATTGCTATCATGCAAATGTGTGGAGATTTATATTTTTGATAGTTAAAGGGTATTAAAGAGGGGATAAAACTATCACTTTAAAGAAAATATAACTTTTTCATGCAATGGGAATGTTGATACCCACCTTTATAAGAGTGAATCCACATTCCCACAAAAGTGAGGTTTGGTAGGAATCCAAATGTCTGCTCCTATGTGTTAATTGCAACCAAACATGGGAATACAAGAGGATTCCAAAGAATCTTAAAAGATTACCATGAAAAATCCAAAAGACTAGTAAAAGTTTTGAGACGCCAAATGAACTTGTCTAGATATATAGTTGCATTATGATAAGGACAAAGTTTTCCTCCAACCAATTAGATGGTGATTTATAAAACCATCAATCTGTATAATTTTAATAAGTCATGTGACTAAACATATACGTGGATGTTTTTATAAATTGCCACATAGTGGGTTGGAGTCCAAACCGGTTTGGAGGTAGACTTTTTCCTTATGAGAATGGGAAGTAGCAGAACTGGAAGACAAGAGAGAGGGGCTGGGGAAGTAAATGGACATATAGGTGTCCCTTCTAGCATTTACAGTCAAGCATGCAATATATTTCTTCTTTATTTCACATGTGTGGATACAGAATGCTTTCAAAGTGACAATCATGAAAGGAATTGTACAAGTGCTCATGTACATGTATGTATGTAAATGCACATACAAGTTTTCAA
Organism: Quercus suber; assembly: GCF_002906115.3. Lineage (NCBI taxonomy): Eukaryota > Viridiplantae > Streptophyta > Magnoliopsida > Fagales > Fagaceae > Quercus > Quercus suber. The sequence continues at coordinate 701,916 of NW_027069550.1, read as the reverse complement.
CCATTTTTGCCATCAATTGATTCACACTATCACCCGTGAGACTAGGTAGACGTCTCTATCACAATTATACAGAAGACACAAGCCAAGGCTTATTCCACTCCAAGCCTCAATTTTTTTTTTATTACTAATAACAATTTCATTGGCTAACCAAAAATACTTGCACACCACAATGAAAGAAATCTATTATTTGCACGTTAGAATCAAAACCCATGTAATCTAAATGTTGTTCAGTTACATAGTTTCATCATGGACCCGAATGAAATGCATTTCCGTACTGGAAGCTCAATCTCTGAAAAGTATGTCCAATGTAGAGAAGCATAAAAAAGAAATTTTACTAAGAAGATAAGGTTCTAATATTTAAGGATATTCAACAAATCACCTTTTTCTCTGGAGCTTTTATTCCAAAAGCCTCACCCAGAGCCAGTTGCACGCTACATTCCTACAAGAAATTAAGAATAAAAATTGACACTGATGAAAAACCAGTTGTCAGAAATGTAAGATAACTGGGGGAAAAAAACTCCCTCCAACTTGCGTCCCTCAAAACTCCGAAGGATAAAACAAAAATAGAACATAAATATTGTAGAGTATACTCACGGGATGATACTCCAAAAGATTGTTAATGATGGTAAGTCGAATCCTCTCTAACATATCAGGATCTTCAACTTTGCGCCCAGTGTCTCTAGCATAACCAAATTCAATCTGTAAATGCTAAAAACTTGCAGTAAACAAGTACCAGTACAATAATTAGACCATTGGGCTGATGTGAATTTTTCAGTATTCTGATATCTAGTGTTGGTAGCATTGTCAATATAGAAAATTATGTAAAGCATCTTGTTAATCTCCACTCACATATTCTTGATGCAAACAAAAAAAATGGTTTAAGAAGACAAACAATAAGAACAATGTGAAAGTGCAACTAGTTTCTCTACACTATTAGCTTCAAAATATTCTGCTTGGCTCAGAAGTTTATATATCAACATCCAATAGATGAACTGACTAGACGTATGGATATATTGCAGTATGACAGGGCTTTTAAGAATGTAAACTGACTAGCTTCAATTACCCATTGGATTTTGGTTAAAATACATGTTTTTGTCCAACCGTTGTTGCTGACCTGCTTGAATTTTTATTTTATTTCTTAAAAGTAATAATATTTTATTGAAAAAAGACTACTTCATGTACATAATAATTAACACAAAGAAGCCTAAAGATATACAAAGAAAAGGTATTATGCACAACTACAGGATTGACATCAATTTTAGAGCAAAGCTTCTGATGCTTAAAAAAAATCCACACAAAATAGGTTTTAGGATCCCCCTTATGAAAAAAAAATTACATTACAGTCTCTGACAAGCTAAAGCAGGGCCCTTGACTAATTAAGTTTTAGCCTCATCCAATCTAGAAGTGACAACAAATTTTGTCTTGCAACAGGTTGGACTAATTGCACGTACTACTTTGAGAAGAGAGATATTTGTCTCTAATGGTAGAAAATTAGAGGAAAAGAATAAAGAATTTTGGTTGCAGATGAAGAAAAATTAACCACTTGACTAATTAACAAATTTCCTTTACCACCATGTAAGGAATAACTTTTTTTTTTATAGGTAATAAATATTTCATTAATAAAAAGTACATCATGTTCACAATGATGAACAGACTGTACTTGAAACAAATACAAAAAAAAAAAAAAACAAAACAAAACAAAATCACAAAGAAACAAAAACAGATTGCAGAAAATCAAATACAGAAATACATTGAGTAAAACCCCAAATATGAGACCACCCAAACAATGTCCCAACTAGCAAAGACTTCAAAAGATCAACAGATTTCTCAACATCCTCAAAAGTGTGGGTATTTCGTTCCCTCCAAATTAGCCACATCAAACAAGTTGGCACCATATTCCAAATTGAAGAAGGGTGTATCCCCAAATAATTCTCCCATGCACAAAGAAGAGAAACAACCGTCCTTGACATCATCCACTGTATACCAAACATCAAAAAAACTTCACTCCACAAGGCATTTGCAAACTTACAATAAAGTAAAAGATGATCCACTCTTTCTCCATCGCAGCAGCACAAACAACACGAATTAACCAAAGGCAGGTTCCTTTTTACAAGGTTATCAATAGTAAGAATACTATCCCGAGCTGCTGTCCATAAAAAGAAAGAAACTCTTCAAGGTACCTTAGAACTCCAAATACACTTCCAAGGGAAAGAAATGGTAGGAGGAGCAGATAAGGAATTATAAAACGAGCGCACATCAAAAACACCATTCGGGGTAACTTCCAAAACAAACTATCAACCCCCACATCCCTTCGCATTTCGGAATAAATATGCTCGTAAAAAGGATCCACTTCCTCCACCTCCCAATCATCAGGAGCCCAGTGGAATTGAATATTCCAACTCCTACTACCACTGTCTGATGTAATAGTAATCAACTCAGAAATCCAGACATCTTTACCCAAAGCACGAGAGAAAAGATCAGGGTAAAGATCTTTTAAGGGAATGTGTCCACACCAAAGGTCATGCCAGAATCGAATACAAAGATCCTCTCCCACCACATACAACACATGACCAAAGAAACTCTTTGCACCTTTTCTAATATTCTTCCACATTCCACACCCCTGCGAACCTTTACCAACTCTAGTGCTCCAACCTCCACTAGTCTCTCCATACTTGGTAGCTATAACCTGATACCATAAACGACTGGTTTCACATCCAAACCGCCATAATCATTTTCCAAGCAAGGCTTGATTAAACAAGCCAATCCTTCGTATCCCCAAAACTCCTGCCTCAACTGGCCAACACACCTTATTCCAAGCAACAAGTGGAAATTTGAAAGCTTCCTTAGAACTTCCCGGAAGAAATTTCTTTGGATTTGTTCTAATCTATCTGCCACAACTTGAGAGATAGGAAACAAGGATAAAAAATAGGTGGGAAGGGATAACTTACAATCGCTTAATGAAAAATTTTGTTTGTTTGACAGATCCCTCAGTGGCAACAGTTCCTTTTGACACATCCAATCCCAAATCTTTCAATGCTTTCATCTGCCCTAGCATAATAAACCAAGGAAACTCATTAGCTTTAACAGTTTTCAAGAATCTATTAGTATTAAATTCATCAGAAAGGGAGAGCAATGCTCAGTTATGAACCTACTATGAGGCCTCCTTTACTTATCCTTAGTGATTCTGAATTACTTCTTTTTATATTTATTAAAAAAAAAAAAAAATAGAAGGAAAAGGACAAGAAAGTACGCAGGCAGTGTACTAAAGGTCTTCATTAGGGATTCTAAATTACTAAGCAAGAACAGCACAGTTGGTATTCAGTTAATGTGTTTTCTACCAATAACCCCCACCAAATTTGCTTAATTTCTAGTAATCCTTTAAGTTCCCGCTTTTCAGTTAAAAAAAAATATATATATATAGATATTAATCTGTGGAATTCCAGCATATCAAACATGGCCCTATTTGAGAATCTAACTGGCTAGCAATTTTTAAGAAAACCAACTAAGAAAATTTTCTTCATAAAAAAAAAAGATTGCAATGTCAGCCTGTCCCACATTCCTTCGCAATGTGATAGCTACCCCAAGTATGTTTCGTGTACAGTAATTTAGAAATTCATGATGTATGTTATCTTATACTAGTTTCTTCACAGAGAGTGAATAGCATAAGTTGCCAGCGGCCACTTTACCGTGTCAAGGAGAGCTCCAAGGCGATCTCCAAAGCTGAGCTGCACAATCGTTGCATCAGAATCTGAATCTTGATCTATATGGACTTTTGGCATAGGGACATAATCAGCATCTTGTTCGGACTTCTGCATTACAATTATCCCACCAACTTATAGTAATTTATCCTTTAAGAAAAACCAAACCAAAAGGATTACATCCTAATACTTCCAAAGTTGACCATACTTACAGAGTCCATAAAAAAAAAATGAAGAAGAAGAAGAAGAAGAAAAAGACAACCAAACAACTCATCTAGTGATGCAATTACGTGGGCAATGTTGAAATACTATAGCTGAATTAAATTTATTTTGTAAATGTACAAAAATAAATTAAAGTTATCTAGGGTTTCATCATAAACGTTTTAGTTTGGTCCTTTACTCTCCACACATGAAGGTATTGTTATTACCTTATTAATCTAAGCCAATGAGCTATACTCAACTGGCTCTTCCTTCTCCCATAATAATGGATTGGAAGGTGAGGTTATAAAGTCAAGACCCACTAGGTGGGTGTAACTTACCAATCAAAAATAAATAAAATCTAAGCATTCTGAGTTTTAATTCGAAAGGGAAACATTTTCATTAGTAAACTGTTACAAACCATGGGTAGGTAATATATATTACACCTTTACACCACCCATTGTACCCCAAATAAGCTTAAAACCTTAGTCCACAACTCTCTGACCATAGAACAATGAAATGAGTAACGATCAACTGTCTACCAATTTCTTTTGCAAATACAATACCAATTTACTAAAATAATACACCTTTTTCTCAAATTTTCTATTGTTAAGATTCTCCTGCTGTCCCAAAAAAAAAAAAAGCAACTCTGGTTGGGACCTTAGCCTTCCAGATACTTTTCCATGGGAAATTCACATCTCCATTAGGAACTAAAGCTCTATAGTAATAGTTGACCTCAAACCCCTTTTATGTAGCTGATGTCCAACAAATATTATCATCTCCATCTCCCTGTCATGTATTGTTTTGATAAAATTCAAAACCAAAAGAACAAAGTCATTGCAATACCGCATGTGATATGCTATTGAATCTTCCCTACATGCACAAGATGAAATAGCTCCAGGAAAGCCTCCTTCAAAAGATCACCACATCAAATTTCATACAAAAATCTAACTTTGGTATCATCACCCACCTTAAACTTGATGAATTGCAAAAAAATTTCCCAATCTCTTTGAATATGTTTCCACAAAGTACCATACTCCTCTACAATCTCTCCATTAACAACATTAGTTCACCATCCACCCCACATAGTATTATACTTCTTCCCTACTACCCTCCTCCACAATCTTAACCACTCCCCCAAAAGAGCTTTAAAAACTTCACAAATTTTATTTAACAAAATGGCATTTACTAAATCTTGCCATAACTTTTCAATGCAGTGATCCACATCTACTAGCAGGCATGTTTGAAATGGTGCTTTTGATCAAGGTAATTATATCTCCCTTTGAGAGATAAAGTTGTTTCCATCCTGCCAGTCTTTTGTCCATCTTCTCCAAAATGGTGTTCTAGATAGTCTTTGCTTTGAATTTGGCACCCAAAGGAAGACCTAAATATTTCATTGCTAAGATCGACATATTACACCCCAAAATAGTTGCCAAACTCCTCCAGATTATTCACATCACCAACTACTAGCTTTGACTTTCCCAACTTAACCTTTAGATCAGAGACAGCTTCAAACCTAGTAAAAATATGCCTCAAATGCAAAATCTGATTTGGGTCAGCTTCAGATAACCCACTGGGGGGTTATTTGTCACTATCCCAAGAAAATGTGAAAAGTAAATAACTGCAAGGAAATAAAATTCTCAACTAAATCTTTTAATATCAGTACATCCCACAACACCAAAGGAATGATGACCGTGCAAGACTCAAATAACAAGTTGTTCCATTGGTGGGTACTCTTCCCTTGAACAAACAATGTATTCAGTTGCTTTAAGCAGAAATATGGAAAAAAAATTGTAGGTTTAAAGGATTCTATACATTATTAATCAATTGTACAAGCAACTACAATCATTGCATCAATGTTCATGAAAACAAAACTCTACCTCCATAATCATGATAATATGCATCTTTTTCATACTCAAAGTTTTCCTAACAACAAGTCAAATACATAACATATGAAGTGGAAAGAATCATGTTACTGACCAAGGTTGAACTAACTGCATTCAAACCATCAGCAGATGCGTACAAAATGTTCCTGCATAACAGATGAAGCAATATTAGATAACAAATCATTCAAGGTCAAAATCAGACCCAGACCCAGACCCAGACCACATAAAGATCATATAATATACATCAATACTAGAGAATTATTACAACTAGTATACCAATTAACAGGGTCAAAAACCATGAAGTGCAACTACAACTACACCATCACTGAATAAACCACAAACATCCAAAAATATAAACAAAGTTTCATATTATTCCATCCAGAATATTTTATGAGATTGTGACAGGAAGAGTTAGGAGGATCCATAACCAAATGTTCTGTCGGTAAAATAAAAGAATAAGAAATATATTTCAGCTTCTACTTTAGCCTCAGCAAAGTAACTTGCTCTTGATAAATCAGTTACAAACTTACAAGCGTCCTTCGTTAGTTCTCTTTATGAGTGGTCCTTTGTGCCAGGTCTTACAGATAGTAACTCTATCCATTCTTTCATAGATTCAATCCATATGTAGATAGTTTTCCATTTGTAATTTTTAGGCTACTTCATGACTATTGTTACAAGGTAGCCTTGTTTCAATTATAAAAAAAAAATTGACCTATCAAAAGAAAAATCAATTGGAGTTTGAACAAGACAAATTCTGATATCACTATTTTTATTTTTATTCATATACACTCAGATGGACCTAGTGATTGTACAGAGCTAAATTCAGCTGTTATTAAAATCCTAGAACCCAGATATCCAGGTTTTAAATTTCAACATGGGCATCGAAAACTAATTGAAAAGCTTTGATTTTAAGGTTCTGCAAACAAGTAGAGGATGATAGAAGACCAAATTCTTCAGTCAACTAAGAATAGAACAAATATTTAACACTATTTACTTGAACATATTCACTTTATTAAAAACATTAAAAAAAAAAACACACAAAAGTATAGATCCTTCTTTTCTTTTCTTTTCCTTAATATTTTCCTCAGTAACTACTAATTAAAAAATTATTTTACTCAGTAACCAAACAGACAATCAATTATTTAACTTTGAAGACTTTTCAAAGCATATTCTCAGGAATCAAACATAGCACCAGGTTGATCAACATGTTGCTTCATAATTGAAGATATAAACTAAACAAAATTGATCAATTTTCAGAATCCAAGAATAGGAACCAAAATAATCCAATCGAACAGAGTAAAATTCACAAATCTAGTACACATATCCTCCATTTGGTTGCTGAGAAAACAGACAAATTCTGATATCACTCTTTTTTTTTATAAATTCATATAAACTCAGCGGGACCAAGTGATTGTACTGAGCTAAATTCAGCTGTTATTAAAATCCTAAGACCCAGATATCCAAGTTTTAAAGTTCAACATGGGCATCTAAAATTAATTGAAAACCTTTAATTTTAACTTTTAAGGTTCTGCAAACTAGTAGGACAATAGAAGACCAAATACTTCAGTCAACTAAGAATAGAACAAATATTTAACACTATTTACTTGAACATATTCACTTTATTAAAAACACAAAAGTATAGATCCTTCTTTTCTTTTCTTTTCCTTACTATTTTCCTCAGTAACTACTAATTAAAAATTTATTTTCCTCAGTAACCAAACAGAGGATCAATTATTTAACTTTGAAAACTTTTCAAAGCATATTCTCAGGAATCAAACACAGCACCAGGTCGTTGCATATTATTTTTTTTTAATTTGATCAACATGCTGCTTCATGATTGAAGATATAAACAAAACAAAACTGATCATTTTTCAGAATCCAGGAATGGGAACCGAAACAATCCAATCGAACAGAGTAAAATTCACAAATCTAGTACACATATCCCCCGTTTGGATGCTGAGAAAACAGATAAAGCCAGGAAAAAAAATATATAATCTATCTGAAGTTGACAGAAATGAATATCACCTACTTTGAACAGAGTAAGATTTACAAATAGACTACAATTATATCACCGTTTGGCTGCTGAGAAAACAGAGAAAGTAGAAAATAAATGAAATCTTACGAAAATCAAAGCGGAGCTTCGTCATGCACATGCACATACGAAGTTTTTTTTTTTTTTTTTTCTTGGCATCCAAACAGCGAAAGAACAGGAGCGAGTGACTTACTTTTTAGTGGAGAAAGTGAATCCAAGTTCGGAGCACTTGTTCGGAACTCCGAAAACCGAGAGTATCGGAGCGAAATCGAGAGCGAAAACCCTAGATCGGTGGCGGAAGGCAGAGGAAGAAGAGGCAAAGAAGACGCTGGAGTTTGCGACAGCCATTTTGGAAGTTTTTTGAGGAAATGGTTAGTGGAAGAGAGTGGTGATGGCTGTTAGTTTTGGAGTTAGTTTTACTCTTGAGTAGTGTACAAGTACGTGCTAGTCTTGTATGATATTTTTTTTGTTTGAAAATGTCAAAGCAATGAGTTGCAAATAATTCTAGAAGTACAAATTATTGCATGAAAATTTTTTATCAAATTTTTTGTGTTCGTAGACTTCTCTAAATTTTATTTTATAAGTTTGAATGTTTGAATTTTTTTTTATTTGTAAAATATTTTTATAAACTTTTATGGAAAAGAAAAAGTAACTGACTTCTTTGACACTTTTTATTTTTGGTAAATTACAAATTACTCTCCTAAAGTTTAGAGAAGTTTAGATTTTACACCTTAAATTTTGAAATTTAGATTTTACCTTTGAAGTTTGAGATTGTTTGGATTTTATAACATGACATTTCAAAATTTAGATTTTACCTTCTAATTTTAGAATTTTAGAGATGTTTGGACTTTATGCTCTAAAATTTGGGGATGTTTCGATTTTACATTCTAAAATTTCAGAATTTTGAGATGTAAAACCTAAATATTTCAAAACTTTAGAGGGTAAAATTAATATTCTGAAATGTCAAAGTATAAATCTAAATACTCATAAACTTCAGGAGATAAAATCTAAATTCTGAAATTTTAAGCTATAAAATTCAAATACTTCCAAATTTTAGAAGAATAATTTACAATAAACTCTTTTATTTTTATATTTTTCATAAAATTAGTATCAAAATTTTCCTAAATACTCTATTACTAAATGCTCTAAACACATTCGTTAACCCAACCTTTCTTTTTTAACAATGTTATCTCTAACATCACTTGGGTTGGCCTTGAGTCAGTTGAGTGTGAGGTCATTTGGGTGGGGTTCAGAGTGGTTGCATGCCATGTTGGATTGCATGTGTCATGAGGTTCAAGTGGAAAGATTATTATTTATGTTCTTTTTGTAACAGAAGTGGGGCTCAAGAGCCAACCTTTTTATCTTCTTTTGTTTGATCTTGATTGATGATGGATGGGAAGCATTGGGCATATCCCTAATCCTCCTTTGTCCTTTTTCTTTCGAAGTCTCTCTCACATAGAAAAGTGAAATTAGTGTATTTTGATTATAATAAATAGAAAGGTGACTATCTTGATATTTATTTTAACACTTTGTTTTCCTTTCCTTGTTTTTGTGTAAACATTGCAATTGTACACACAAAATTCGTAAAAAAGATAAATCACACAATTACGAAATAGTGTAACAAATTATCAATTTATATTAATTTGTATTTTTTATCTTCTTTTGTTTGATCTTGATTGATGATGGATGGGAAGCATTGGGCATATCCCTAATCCTCCTTTGTCCTTTTTCTTTCGAAGTCTCTCTCACATAGAAAAGTGAAATTAGTGTATTTTGATTATAATAAATAGAAAGGTGACTATCTTGATATTTATTTTAACACTTTGTTTTCCTTTCCTTGTTTTTGTGTAAACATTGCAATTGTACACACAAAATTCGTAAAAAAGATAAATCACACAATTACGAAATAGTGTAACAAATTATCAATTTATATTAATTTGTATATATGTGAGTACAGTACTCTGTATGACTTTTTACAGTAAAAAAATACAATAAAACTCTTCTTATTCGATCTCCAAAGAACTTTACGACCCAAAAGGCTATGAAACTTGATCTTGAATCGCACTTGGATGTCTCCAAGTTGGATGTGTGATTGGATGTATTTGATCTTTGATTTGAAGTTGAGGGCCGTTGACTTGATCTCGAACTAAATTGAAGAAAAATCCCTATTTTGATTTGAAGAAGTGGAAATGAGCCCTGATTTTGAAGGAGCAAGGGTGTTTTTTTGCATTTAGAGATGACTCTCTATTTTTGTAGAGTATCAGTAGGGTTTTTCTCTCTAAGTTTCTCCTCCTTTTTACATATGAGAGGCCTTTATTTATAAGCAACTCAATAGCATTTGATTTGGAATATTCTCTCAACATTTATTGAGGGTTAATTACAAATTTAAATTTGAATTTAATTTGTTCTATCATTCAATAAGAATTTTTTATGTGAGTCTTTTCTTCTGACATTGCTATATGGCCTTCTTCATTTAGTGCTGCCATGTGACTTGGACACATGTCATTTATATGTGAGTCATGGTAACTCAAAAACTTAAATGTGGCTTGATTTCATTTGTTGATTGTCCACTGTTAACACATGATCAAATGCAAACTAATTTGACCACAAGTATTTGATCATGATCAATCAAATGGCTGTAAATACATCATAAAATTTTGACGTCTACAACAATATTTTATATTTGTTAATAATTTTAAGTCCCTTGATAATAAAGTAATAAAGCCCTATTCTTGGTATGTATTGAGGTTATTAGTAGTATTTAGATTATATAAGGCAATCACAACTAAAAAATGCTTCAAACCATACCTTCTTCATTCTTATGCCCATATCTCAAAAAATATAATTTATATAATTAGAAAATAAATAAAAATTTCTAATGTCAAGAGGCACTTCTTACTTCTTAGGAGAAAGGGAAAACTTTAGCCAAATTTTATCGATTTTCTTTTTTAACAAACCCCTTTTTGGAAAGTCTTGTTCTTGTTTTTCCTCAAACATTTTTCAATGTTCTACTAACCCTTCTTGTTAAATTGTGATTCCTAGGATTCTTGAGAAGAACTCTCTTTTTTCTTCAATTTGATCTCCAATTCTTGTCACTAGAAGGCCAATCAAATTGACTCACCCTTTAGCTAGAAACTAGTATGTAACCCCGTACTATCGCACGGGACTAGTTAATTATAATGATGCTATTGACCAATTTTTTTGTTTTTGTTTTTTTGAATTTATCACACAGATGATAGAATTAAATCAAACAATGAGAAATATATATTGCATTTTATTATTTAAGTAATGCTATTGGTCTTTTTTTTTTCTTGGTTTATCATACATAGGATAGCATTAGATAAAACAATGAATAAAAAAAAAAAGAATATTGCATTTTATTATTTAAAATATATAAAGGGACATTAAAAAATAAAAACTGATCATTGAGATTGGAATTTTCTTGAAGGTGCCAATGAAGCGCTAATGTATGAGAATGTGAAGTAAGGAAGAGTGGGATTGAACATTGTGTTTGAACTCGGCCTTACTCTGAGAAATCCGTAAGGAGGAGGAGAAGGTAGTGTGTGGATCTAGTTGGTAGAGGTTGAGATAGGAGGAGACATGGGATGACGATATGGAATTAGAAGGAGATGATGTTTTGCTTTTATAGTCTTTCTCGTTGGACTCTTTGGTTCTGGTTGTGGGATTAGAAGAGCTCCAGATTCTATTGAAATTACCCATAAAAGTGTGCAGGGGAGATGTTTTTACTTAAGCTAATGAGTATTATCATTGTGGTTTTCTTGACTTCTGTGTTAAATGTTAATACATCATTTATTTGGGCACAAAAATTAGAAAATTTAGATAAGATACATGACACAAAAATAGAGTCCAATTTATAATCTCCATAAAAGTGTGCAGGTAAGATGTTCTTCCTTAGGCTAATGAACATTATTATTGTGGTTTTCTTGGCTTCCGTGTTAAATATTAATGCATCATTTATTGGGGCACAAAAATTAGAAATTTTAGATAAGATACATGACACAAAATTGGAGTCAAATTTATAATCTAATAATATTTTTTTTTTTGAATTTTGGTTAGGACAAGTGGCGCAAAATTGAGAATCCAATTAAAATCTAATTGGATTTTCTTTCTGCTTCACCTATTATTATATATATAGATATATAGATGTGGTGAGATCTTCTCCTCTATAAGAAGTATTACTTCAGTTATGACTCAGAAATTTTTTAATGTCAAATAAGTGTTTGTGTGTGTGTTTTATGTTTACGCGTACAATTAATTTGGTCTTACTTCCGTAGATGTTGTTTTATGTTTACGCGAACAATTAATTTGGTCTTTCTTCCGTAGATGTTGTTTTATGTAATTTTTGTCCCATTGCTAGATTTTCGAATCAATAGTAGATTGATATGATCACAACCTACTATGAATATCCTATGATACTTTACGAGTTTTAGAGCTTTTAACGTCTCAATGGCTTTGCATGTATGATTTCTTTGATTTCATCTCCTTTGTACTATATTCAGCCACGAAGTATACTTTTATTTTGTTGCAATTGATGCCTCATATAACACACATGGTTTTTTAATTTGCGATTATGTCTATAATTGATTGGATTCAATTGAAAGATGTGAATGCATGGAACAAGCACATGGCAAACAGTCAGGTCAGATCAGGTTTGGGTCATGTCATTCAGGTTGCGGGCCAAAGATGAGTCATTTTAAATGGGTTGAAAACGGATCGAGGATCAATCGGGTTGTTAGTCAGGTCATGTTGGCCCATATTTTTCACATTAAAAAAAAAAAAAAACTACAATTAATTTGGTCTTACTTCCGTAGATGTTGTTTTATGTTTACGCGAACAATTAATTTGGTCTTTCTTCCGTAGATGTTGTTTTATGTAATTTTTGTCCCATTGCTAGATTTTCGAATCAATAGTAGATTGATATGATCACAACCTACTATGAATATCCTATGATACTTTACGAGTTTTAGAGCTTTTAACGTCTCAATGGCTTTGCATGTATGATTTCTTTGATTTCATCTCCTTTGTACTATATTCAGCCACGAAGTATACTTTTATTTTGTTGCAATTGATGCCTCATATAACACACATGGTTTTTTAATTTCCGATTATGTCTATAATTGATTGGATTCAATTGAAAGATGTGAATGCATGGAACAAGCACATGGCAAACAGTCGGGTCAGATCAGGTTTGGGTCATGTCATTCAGGTTGCGGGCCAAAGATGGGTCATTTTAAATGAGTTGAAAACGGGTCGAGGATCAATCGGGTTGTTAGTCAGGTCAGGTTGGCCCATATTTTTCCCATTAAAAAATAAATAAATGTTAACTTTTTAGAGAGAATGAATCAAATCAAATTGTTAATTATTTGTTACTAATTTACTATTATACATGTGAAGGGAAAAAAAAAACAAACAAACCAAAAACATAAAGATTTTCTTATCCTTGCAATTCAGACAATTTTGACTTTTGAGCATGACTAAAATTCTCTACATACTTCAAATTTAAAGTTCACTAATGATATCATTCCCATAAAAGAACAAAAAAAACAAATTACAAAACTAAATGTCATAGACCATGTCAAGTGAACAGCCTTCTTAAGTACACAAATTCCTGTTGCATTTAAAATAATAATAAAGTTAAATTATATAGAAAGATAAACTAAATTTAAAAAAATATATATTTAAAAATAAACATAACAATTTAAGTAAAAAAGAACAAGTAAATATTTTATAAAAATTATATTTCAATCTACTTAATGTTGGTAGTAGATTTAGCACTACAAATATTAATACTTGCAAATTATAGCTCAAGTTGGCCAATTTCACCAATATCTTCATCTACAATACAATATTTTAATATAACTTAATTATACCATGAAAGCAAATCAAAACTTATCAATAAAGAGTTAAAAATGTATAATTTCTATAATTCTATTAATAAATTAAAATATTTTCAAATCAATATAACCAACTTTTAGTGCACAAGGTAGCTTCCACATTCTCAGGCAAAAGATGTGATCCACACGGAGTAATAATTTGTTTTCCTGTGCTAAAACTTAATTCAGATGCAACAGTAGTTATAGGAATGCTAATGAGATCATGTGCCATTAAAGAGAGCTCTAGAAACCGATTATAATGTTCTTTCCATCAAGAGATAACTTCCAACTTTAGATTTTGCTTTTTGCTAAGTCTAGGCTCTTCTAAATACAAGTCCAATTGAGAATTTTTTGTTTTGGCACTATGAGAACTTTCATAATGCTCAAATTCCTAATCATTACATAAAATTGCAATTAAAAAAATACCTAACAACATTATAATTTCATTATTAAAAAAATACCACAACATATACCAAACAAAATTCAATATACTTTCATATCTTCATCATGATCATCCATATCACCACGGCTAAAACTCTCAAGACAATATGAAACATTTGTAGTAGTCATAGGCTTGAGACATTCATATTCTAAAAAAAGTGTATACAATTGTGTTTGAACTTACTCAACATTCATTTCAACAATGTGTTCAATTGGCTCTATCTTCTCAAAACTAAAGTCCACAAAATTTAACTTATACCATTGAACAAGAACAATAGCACAAGCTAGTACCACACTATAACAATCCCATTATTTGTCAAATTTACATTCCATCTATTGTGCCATATTACTGATAAATGAATCTTGACTCTCTATTTTCTCAAGTAAGAGCAATTCAATTTGAGACACTCCATGAAAATATAAATTTGTTGTGGGGTAATCGATTCTAGAAAATAGAGTTGTAATTAATTAAAAGATTTCAAAAACCGAGTCATCCTTTCAATTATATTCCATTCATCCCTTGATGGACAGTGCTTGAAATTAGCATCATCCTGTGCTAAACGATTCAATACAAAACAATATATCATAGAACTATCAAGCATGTCATATGTTGTATTCCATCTCGTAAACACATCTAGACATAAGCCTTTTGTTCTCTTCACACCAAGTATCTTGGCACATTTATCAAATCTACACATTCTACTCTTTGATCCTTTAAGATATTTCATAGTTTCTTGGATCTTAATCACTAAGGCATCTATTATGTTCAATCGTTCTTGAACAATAAAATTAAATATATGGCTAACACATGAAAAAAGATAGCACCACATAACAATAAACCCCGCTCATTAAGCTTTTCTTTTATGAAAGTTTAGCAATTATCATCATTAGGTACATTATCTAAGGTAATGGAAAATAATTTCTCCTAAATATCCCAATCTTCTAAAAAATTAAAAATCTTTTATGATAGAAGAGTTCCTGTGTGTGAAGGTGACATATGACAAAAATTCAAGATGATATTTTTCAATTCTCATTTCTCATCTACATAATAAGCTATAAGACAAATATATCTCTCACTTGTAATAGAAGTCCAAAAATCTGAAGTCAAACATATTCTACCAAGATTTGATTTCAACTTCTAAGTCATTTTTCTCTTTCTTGTTGTAGGGGCCTTTTTTTGTTATGCTTTGGGCTGGGCTGCCTCCTGAGGTGATGGGCCCGGGTATTCTAAGTAGGAGAGTTGAGACCGGCCCAACTGTAATTCACTTTGAGCTAGCTTGTGTGCGAACTTGGCATCGTCTGCCAGGAGAGTACTTATGACGGGCAAAGCTGTTTTTTAATAAGTCACAGCAGACAGAGCTGTTTTTTAATAAGTCACGGCAGACAGATATAATAACAAAAGAAAAACAGAATATAATGATCTTTCCTTGATGGAAAATGACCAAGCAATCTCTATTTTTTTTTTATGACAATCACAGTAATGACAATGGCTTTACAAAAGAAATGAAAGATTAAATGACAATATGAATTAATTAAAGAAATAATATCAAGTTAAGTTTGAGTCTGTAGTGGCAAAGACTAAAGAGGAAGAACGCTTCCTCTTAATGAAACTAATCTCTCAGGAAAATATCCTACCATGTGGATTAATGACTTTGAGTGAATTAGACCTAAATGATTAGTGCCCAAATGAATCACTATTGTTTAATCGTTTCTAAGAGAGTGAGATTTTGAGGGAGAGAGAAGGGAACTGACCCACTGGTGCATGCTTATTACACTTTTTCTCTTTGTTTTTAGTTTTCTCTCTTATCTTTTCTTCTTTCTTTCTTTTTCTTTTGTTTTCCTTTTTACTTTGTGATACCTCTATTTTTTTATCCCCTTTACAGGGCACGACAAGGGTGTTAGGGTTTGTGCCCTAAAATCCAATTTATTGGCATGTCATGAATAATTAAATTGTTTAATTGCATGAGACCATTTATGAACTAATGGGACATTATCTTAGTCCATGAGATGCATAGTATGTGATTTATGTGAAAAGTCACAGAAAGATATAAATCACAAGTTCTTTGTAAACTCAGAATTTTAGTTCATAGTCGGTGATGAAATTGGGCATTTCATCTGCGAAGACTATAACATATCAACTAAGATGATTTGTCTTGATCATGGAAGTGGAGACTTCTAGTTGGTATGTTGATATGTTTTAAGAGTTAAAACATATTGAACTGGACCACTGTGAGATTTATTATTCTCCTAAAGACTGTCAATTGAATAATAAATCTCACGACTTCTATTTACATCAACTCTAAATCCTGAGAGAATGATGGACCTGATCATGAGATGTAGGTTGCTTTGATATATCAGGAGTGAGATCTATAACTTATGGTCAAAACCTCAGTATGTTGGGCAGCCACATTTAGTGTTGATGGAACATATATTCTCAAGATGGAATTCATAATCTCTTAACGGAGATATAAAATATTCCCTTGAGATAAGTTTAATGGGTTTGGTTGTTCAGAGTGTTGGGCCCAACCACTTTAGTAAAAAGTTACTAAAGTATATATTTATGAAATTGGATTTCATAAATATATTATGAATAACGTAAAGGATTAAACCGGGTACTCAAGGATTAAGATGTAGTAACATTCAAAGTGGCAGTCAATATTAATGACTTTGTATTACTACGAATATTTTATGAAGGGGTTGAATGTATAATAAAGTCTTGGGAAATAATTTATAGATAAGGCCTAGAGTGCAATTATATTCTTATAGTGGTATTGAATATAATTAATGGTAACTTTGGACTTGTCAAGAGTTGACGGAAAAGCCCAAGGCCCATTGGAGCTAGTGTCTTATTGGTCCCTTTGGTCCCATCTCAAGCCACAAACTAAAGCCCAATTGGGTAGGCCCAAAAAGCTAACCCAATTAGAAATCAGTCATTATTTAATAAGTGTTATTAAATAAAGAAGCTATGAGAATGGTTTTAACGTACGTAAGATGAAAAGAAAAAGAAATCAGTTTTTCTCCACAAGGAGAAAAAGAAGGATTTTTCTTTTGAGAATCTATGTACAAAAGACTGATTGAGAGACCACACATCTTGGGCATCATGTGGAATTGAGATGAAGATTGAAGGTATTCTCAAGTTTGGTTTTGAAATTCACTGCACCAAAGGTACGCTTTCTATTCTTTGATTCTAGAATTCATGGTTACATGTTTATCTTTCATGATTGAAGTAGATCCGTGTTTTTGTTGCTTCCGCTGCGTGTGTTTTTGTATGAGATACGAAAACCCTACAAAGGGTCCTTTTATAGGGCCTGCTGTGACCGGGTTTTACCAATTTACTCCCTTAACCGCCTTTATCTGGTCTGGGTGTACTTGCCGACCACCTAGAGACTCGTCCATGTACCACTTACCATCGCCAGACAAAGGTAGGTTTGTGTTGTTTATTAGTCCGCCGTGGCATCCTCTCCTGCCATAGCGTAAATGCTTTTTCTCTCTCTCGATGGCATGCACCCAACGGTTCCTCCCTCAACGTTGCCTCTTTTGGGCGGTCTGTCATCCCAGCAGGACGTACCTCCCAAAAGGGCTTGGGCAAAAATCGCAAAATAGATCTTTTCCCCTCTCCCCACCACCAAACCACACCCCCCTTACCTCTTACCTTTG
The DNA here is from genome assembly GCF_002906115.3 of Quercus suber. NCBI lineage: Eukaryota > Viridiplantae > Streptophyta > Magnoliopsida > Fagales > Fagaceae > Quercus > Quercus suber. The sequence goes on along the minus strand of NW_027069550.1, from coordinate 684,110 downwards.
ACCCATGGCCCCACCACGTCTCATATTAGTTGGGTACAGGCTGGTGGTGTCTGGGCTTTGCGCGTGCCTTCCTGTTATGTATGTTCAAAAACTGTCTGCTGCTCATGCGTTTGCTACGATCTAGAGCTTTGTTTGCACAGTCTGCCGCACTTCTCTGTTCTTTTACGCGGGCCATTTGCAAAATTCACTGTTCTCTCTAGGGACTGGGCTTTACTTGGTACTGGGCTTCTTATTTCTTTTGGCTCATTTTTTAATTATCCTGGCTTCCTACCACATTACTTGGCATTTCTTACCGCGGCGATTTACTCCTGCTGGGCCTCTTTTCAGGCCTGCCATTCCATTCTTTCTCCCAGTGGCTTAATATGGCCACTAGTGTTCTTACTTGTGGGCTTTAGCATCCCTTTCGTTTTTCGTTGGGCCTGCGGCCCATTTACTTCATTTGGACTTCCTCGCCCCACTCATTAACTCTGCATTCCCATAGGCTTTTACTAACTTGATTGGGCTTCCCTAACCCAATTTCCTTATTCTCATCCTTGGGGTTCATGGGCTTGCCATCAACCCCTACTTTCTTTGTTTACATTGCCTTGGCCCTGCCGCGGCCTATTCTCACTTTTCCATACCATATACTGCCCATGGGTGTCATTTCTCTCTTTCCGGGCCTTTTGGGCCCATTTACTTCCTCAAGACCCATTTGTTTATGTTATGGGCCTGTGATCCATTATTCCTGCCGCTTATGCTTAATGGTTTTATTCTATACTTGTAACTTCTATTTGCTGCCTGCGTTGCTAAGTTGGGCCTGTTTTACAAAAATGACCCTCAACACTTGTAAGCTTTAATAACATCATTTTTTTTTGTAGTATTCCTAGAAATATGTTTAACAATTGAATTTAGATATGTGAAAATCTTTCTAATGCCTTCATACTCAACAAATGTAAATGGTAAATTATGTTTAACAATAGCCTTAGCTAACATCTCACAAAACTCTTCTTGACTTATCTTTCTTTGTGACACATTCCCTTCTTTTTCAGCATTTTGTTTTACTTCATTTCGTTTAGGACATTTGAGAAGATGGCAACACAAGCTTGTTATTCCATTATGACTATCTGCCACATAATCTTTCTTACACCATTGACAAATAGTCTTATATATCTCATCATCATCAATAGGCAATTCCACCAAATCATTTCATACATCAAAAGTGGTTTTCTTTTTTTGTCTTTTCAGAACATTTTTTGGTCTCTTAAACTTAGTTGAATTTCAAGTAATTCTTAGAGATGGTGAAGGATGATTAGTACTAGGGGTGTGCATGGGTCGAGTTGGGTCGGGTTGAGGAGATTTTTAGACCCAACCCAATCCATCACATAAGTCGAACCCAACCCAACCCAACCCACATGGGTCGGGTTGAACCCATGGGTTTGACAAATTTTTATTATTATTATTATTATTATTATTATTATTATTATTAAATTGAGTAGAAAAAAATATAAATATTAATATATTAAAAAAAACCCAAAGATTAGTATCAATGTAACTTGATTTTGCTTTTTGCTAAGTCTAGGCTCTTCTAAATACAAGTCCAATTGAGAATTTTTTGTTTTGGCACTATGAGAACTTTCATAATGCTCAAATTCCTAATCATTACATAAAATTGCAATTAAAAAAATACCTAACAACATTATAATTTCATTATTAAAAAAATACCACAACATATACCAAACAAAATTCAATATACTTTCATATCTTCATCATGATCATCCATATCACCACGGCTAAAACTCTCAAGACAATATGAAACATTTGTAGTAGTCATAGGCTTGAGACATTCATATTCTAAAAAAAGTGTATACAATTGTGTTTGAACTTACTCAACATTCATTTCAACAATGTGTTCAATTGGCTCTATCTTCTCAAAACTAAAGTCCACAAAATTTAACTTATACCATTGAACAAGAACAATAGCACAAGCTAGTACCACACTATAACAATCCCATTATTTGTCAAATTTACATTCCATCTATTGTGCCATATTACTGATAAATGAATCTTGACTCTCTATTTTCTCAAGTAAGAGCAATTCAATTTGAGACACTCCATGAAAATATAAATTTGTTGTGGGGTAATCGATTCTAGAAAATAGAGTTGTAATTAATTAAAAGATTTCAAAAACCGAGTCATCCTTTCAATTATATTCCATTCATCCCTTGATGGACAGTGCTTGAAATTAGCATCATCCTGTGCTAAACGATTCAATACAAAACAATATATCATAGAACTATCAAGCATGTCATATGTTGTATTCCATCTCGTAAACACATCTAGACATAAGCCTTTTGTTCTCTTCACACCAAGTATCTTGGCACATTTATCAAATCTACACATTCTACTCTTTGATCCTTTAAGATATTTCATAGTTTCTTGGATCTTAATCACTGAGGCATCTATTATGTTCAATCGTTCTTGAACAATAAAATTAAATATATGGCTAACACATGAAAAAAGATAGCACCACATAACAATAAACCCCGCTCATTAAGCTTTTCTTTTATGAAAGTTTAGCAATTATCATCATTAGGTACATTATCTAAGGTAATGGAAAATAATTTCTCCTAAATATCCCAATCTTCTAAAAAATTAAAAATCTTTTATGATAGAAGAGTTCCTGTGTGTGAAGGTGACATATGACAAAAATTCAAGATGATATTTTTCAATTCTCATTTCTCATCTACATAATAAGCTATAAGACAAATATATCTCTCACTTGTAATAGAAGTCCAAAAATCTGAAGTCAAACATATTCTACCAAGATTTGATTTCAACTTCTAAGTCATTTTTCTCTTTCTTGTTGTAGGGGCCTTTTTTTGTTATGCTTTGGGTTGGGCTGCCTCCTACGGTGATGGGCTCTGGTATTCTGAGTAGGAGAGTTGAGACCGGCCCAACTGTAATTCACTTTGAGCTGGCTTGTGTGCGAACTTGGCATCGTCTGCTAGGAGAGTACTTATGGCGGGCAAAGCTGTTTTTTAATAAGTCACGGCAGACAAAGCTGTTTTTTAATAAGTCACGGCAGACAGATATAATAACAAAAGAAAAACAGAATATAATGATCTTTCCTTGATGGAAAATGACCAAGTAATCTCTATTTTTTTTTATGACAATCACAGTAATGACAATGGCTTTACAAAAGAAATGAAAGATTAAATGACAATATGAATTAATTAAAGAAATAATATCAAGTTAAGTTTGAGTCTGTAGTGGCAAAGACTAAAGAGGAAGAACGCTTCCTTTCAATGAAACTAATCTCTCAGGAAAATATCCTATCATGTGGATTAATGACTTTGAATGAATCAAACCTAAATGATTAGTGCCCAAATGAATCACTATTGTTTAATCGTTTCCAAGAGAGTGAGATTTTGAGTGAGAGAGAAGGGAACTAACCTACTGGTGCATGCTTATTACACTTTTTCTCTTTGTTTTTTGTTTTCTCTCTTATCTTTTCTTCTTTCTTTCTTTTTCTTTTGTTTTCCTTTTTACTTTGTGATACCTCTATTTTTTTATCCCCTTTACAGGGCACGGTAAGGGTCCTTTTATAGGGCCTGCTGTGACCGGGTTTTACCACTTTACTCCCTTAACCGCCTTTGTCTGGTTTGGGTGTACTTGCCGACCACCTAGAGGCTCGTCCATGTACCACTTACCATCGCTAGACAAAGGTAGGTTTGTGTTGTTTATTAGTCCGCCGTGGCATCCTCTCCTGCCATGGCATAAATGCTTTTTCTCTCTCTCGATGGCATGCACCCAACGGTTCCTCCCTCAACGTTGCCTCTTTTGGGCGGTCTATCATCCCAGCAGGACGTACCTCCAAAAAAGGCTTGGGCAAGAATCGCAAAATAAATATTTTCCCCTCTCCCCACCACCAAACCACACCCCCCTTACCTCTTACCTTTGACCCATGGCCCCACCACGTCTCATATTAGTTGGGTACAGGTTGGTGGTGCCTGGGCTTTGCGCGTGCCTTCCTGTTATGTATGTTCAAAAACTGCCTGCTGCTCATGCATTTGCTGCGATCTAAAGCTTTGTTTGCATAGTCTGCCGCATTTCTCTGTTCTTTTACGCGGGCCGTTTGCAAAATTCACTGTTCTCTCTAGGGACTGGGCTTTACTTGGTACTGGGCTTCTTATTTCTTTCGACTCATTTCTTAATTATCCTGGCTTCCTATCACATTACTTGGCATTTCTTACCGCGGCGATTTACTCCTGCTGGGCCTCTTTTCAGGCCTGCCATTCCATTCTTTCTCCCAGTGGCTTAATATGGCCACTAGTGTTCTTACTTATGGGCTTTAGCATCCCTTTCGTTTTTCATTGGGCTTGCGGCCCATTTACTTCATTTGGACTTCCTCGCCCCACTCACTAACTCTGCATTCCCATAGACTTTTACTAACTTGATTGGGCTTCCTCGGCCCAATTTCCTTATTCTCATCCTTGGGGTTCATGGGCTTGCCATCAACCCTTACTTTCTTTGTTTACATTGTCTTGGCCCTGCCGCGGCCCATTCTCACTTTTCTATACCATATACTGCCCATGGGTGTCATTTCTCTCTTTCTGGGCCTTTTGGGCTCATTTACTTCCTCAAGACCCATTTGTTTATGTTATGGGCCTGTAATCCATTATTCCTGCCACTTACACTTAATGGTTTTATTCTATACTTGTAACTTCTATTTGCTGCCTGCGTTGCTAAGTTGGGCCTGTTTTACAAAAATGACCCTCAACACTTGTAAGCTTTAATAACATCATTTTTTTTTTTTGTAGTATTCCTAGAAATATGTTTAACAATTGAATTTAGATATGTGAAAATCTTTCTAATGCCTTTATACTTAACAAATGTAAATGGTAAATTATGTTTAACAATAGCCACAACTAACATCTCACAAAACTCTTCTTGACTTATCTTTCTTTGTGACACATTCCCTTCTTTTTCAGCATTTTGTTTTACTTCATTTCGTTTAGGACATTTGAGAAGATGGCAACACAAGCTTGTTATTCCATTATGACTATCTGCCACATAATCTTTCTTACACCATTGACAAATAGTCTTACATATCTCATCATCATCAATAGGCAATTCCACCAAATCATTTCATACATCAAAAGTGGTTTTCTTTTTTTGTCTTTTCAGAACATTTTTTGGTCTCTTAAACTTAGTTGAATTTCAAGTAATTCTTAGAGATGGTGAAGGATGATTAGTACTAGGGGTGTGCATGGGTCGAGTTGAGTCGGGTTGAGGAGATTTTTTGACCCAACCCAATCCATCACATAAGTCGAATCCAACCCAACCCAACCCACATGGGTCGGGTTGAACCCATGAGTTTGACAAATTTTTATTATTATTATTATTATTAAATTAAGTAGAAAAAAATATAAATATTAATATATTAAAAAAAACCCAAAGATTAGTATCAATGTAACTTCTTAAAGGCAAACAACACTAATTACTAAACAACAATAGTAATTTACTAAGAGCATTCGCAACACTGGTGCTATATAGGTATAATGGTATTTTTTTAGCTCAAAATCACAAAAAACATCACGCAGCAATGGAGCTAAATCTAAATTTAGCTCTTCAACTACAGTACACATTTATCTTTAGATGTGTATTGTAGCTCACAGGTAAAAAAAAAAAATTATTTTTTTATTACATTTCTCTCTCTTCTCTCATTAAATAATCTTTTCCTATCCTCTCTCTCTCTCTCTCCGGCTTCTCTCTTTCTTCTTTCTTCCTTAATTTTTTTCTCTCTAGCTCGCCTGCCACTCCCTCATCTCCCTCATCCTTCAGCTCGTTGGCCACTCCCTCATCGCCGATCTGTTTCGCCGACCAAGCTCGCCGACCCACCCCAAGCCCCATCGCCCAATCCGTGCCTCTCTCTCTCTCTCAGTCATTCTCACCTCTCTCGACCAACCCAGCTCCAAGCCTCTGCCTCAACCACAAGCCACCGCTGCCACCCATCTTTCTATTCTCTTTGTTGTGATTGAGTTTTTTTTTTTTTTTTTAATGTATTTTCATATGGGTTTGGTGGCTGTGGCGGTGGTGGTTGATTTTGGCTATGGTAGTGGTGGTGGATGATTTTGACAGTGGGTTTGTGGACTTTGGTTGTGGTGGTGGTGGATGATTTTGGCTTTGACAGTGGGTTTTGTGTATTTTGGCTTTGGCAGTAGCTTGTTCCTTGGTTTTTTTTTTTTTTTTTTTATATATATTGTGTTGTGGTTGCCAAAGTAGAGTGGTGGTTGTGGCCAGTGGTAGTGGTGGTGGTGGTGGTTGTGGCTTTGGCTGTGGTTGATGGTAGAGTGGTTGTTTTTTTTTGGGTAGTAGGACATATTATTTTATTGTAGTGGTTATATTATTTTATTGTAATGTGTATATTATTTTATTGTGTTGAAAGCTAAAATAAATCCACTGCTGCAACATGTGTGTAGGTAAAATAGATAAAGTGACTTTTTGTGTAGCTAAATAGCTAAAATTTTGCCTCCACTGCTGTGAATGCTCTAAGGTTTGTGTGAACTAATTAGTTTTTGTATGGGATAGGAAGAGCCGGTTATTTTAAAAAAATTAATTATATAATATTATATATATATATATATTAAATTAGTATTAGTAGAAGGAGCCGAGAAAGTGCTGCTCTACAGCTGGTTTTTTTTTAAAATTATTAAATATATATAAGTGCCTTACAGCTAGTTAAAAAAAAAATATATTATATATAATATATTTAAAATATATATTAAATAGGGGTGGGTCGGGTCGGGTCGGTTTTGGCGGGTTTGTAATTTTATGACCCAAACCCAACCCGATCCACTATAAAAAATTTTTTTTGTAACCCAACCCAACCCGGTGGGTTGGGTCGGGTTTAGCGGGTCGGTGGGTTTTCTACACACCCCTAATTAGTACAAGTATTCATAACAACAACATCATCATCATTTTCCAAATTTACAGACAAAGATGCAGCTATACTCTATTTATCAAATCAAAAGGCATAATTAAAATTACAATTCTAGTGACTAGTCTATTCAAAACATTTAAACAACTAAATAATAAAATACTAGACATTTCGATTACAATGAGTGGGTGACATTACAATTTTTTCAACAATCGAACACATCAACATAATGCTAGTAGCAATAATTACTAAATCATAATATTAAAGAATCAATTAAACACTGTAAACATTTGGGGTTCTGAGAGAGGGATGAAAAAAATTGCCTTCACACAGTTGATTATGTGTGGTTGTGGTCCTTTTGGATGTATGGGTCAGTACAACAAGTGTTGATATAGAGGTTTTGGCTGTGAGTGATGAGAGACAGAGAGGTACGTGGGAAAGAAGAGGAAGTTGGCTTGCTAATGTTGTGAGAAGAGCTTTTTCATTTATGGAGAGATAAGAGGAGCTACTGGTTGATAGAAGAAGTCGAAGAGCAAAAAAAAATTAAGATAAAGAGAATGAAGGCGGAGAAGAGAAAGGTAAAAGCTATTGAGAGTAAGAGTGAGAGACAATAGAGTTAGGTATTTCATTTTGCTTTTTGGCATTTTGAGTAACTATTGAATTCTTTTAATTTTGTTTTATTTACTGTTTTGTCACTTTGTGGCTGGGTTTGTGCTAGTTAGATAGATATTACTATATTAGTTAGACAGACTTGAACATGTTAGTAATAATTAGTAATCTTTGAAGTAGAACTTAGTAGTTAGTTGTTTTAGTTAATGACTATTATAACTAGAAGTAGAGCTTAGTAGTTAGTAGTTAGTAGTTGAAGTAGATGCTTTAGGCTTTAACTTTCCTTTTGTATTTTTTTCCTTTTTATTTAACTCTATATATTTTTTTAATAAATAAAAGGCACAACACACAGGTTAATTGTGCCTTTTATGATATTGTTATGTACCTAGAAGCATTCCAACACAACTTGCTATCTAATTTTTAAATATTTTTTAGGGAAAAAAAAAGGTTAAAAAAACGGGTGGGCCTTAAGTTGGCCCATATTTAATTTGGGCCAAAAACTGAGTTTGAGTTGGGCCAAAACTGGCAAGTTTGGGTCAGGATAACAAATTTTTGTAACGACCCTGCCCCAATTGTGTAGATATTGTCCGTTTTAGGACTCATACCCCTCATGGTTTTGTTCTCTTCCAAAGCACAAAGCAGTGGGGAAAATGCCTCTACACATTAAAGGGAGGTCATTCCTTATAAACACATTTCCATGTGCTTCCCTAGGCGATGTTGGATTCCATGAAATGCAAGACTCCCCTTTTGGGTTACTACAATTTTAGCTTGTTTTACCATGTCTTGATGCATACATGCCCTTATTACCCACACACACACTTTAGTTTTGATCTTTCAAGTTGATTGCAGTTTAATATGCTTATTTTAATGTTTGTGCTTTTCTTAAACCATGATGCATATTTCTTCATTCTACGCATTTTAATTAAGATTTCATGATTAACATAGAGTTCCACTTTAATAAAATCCTTAATTAAAAATGGCATAAGAATCATGAATGATTTTGGCACCCAACACCTTCTCAATCTCGTAAGTTAGCTCTAAGTTTATGTCTATTTAAAATTACACATGCATATAAGCTTAAATCGATTCTTACATCTAAACCAAAATGGTCAATTCTTTCTTCATACTAACCTTACAAAACTAAAGTTAATTGTGTATTCCTTAATCCATGGCTATAAGGAGTCCACATGGGTGTTAAGCTTCTTAACTATTCTAAGGAAGGAATGAAAGAATTTATGGAATTAAGTAATTGGTTAAGTTGTTTATGATTTCTTTGTAAGAACCAAGGCCCCTATAAAAGATAGAGATAGAAAGAAGAGTACACTATTTCTTTATAGTTTCCTCTATGCTTTGCTAGTACTTACCATCAGTAATGTATTCTAACAAACTAAACTACACATTACAATACAATTACAGTAGGTTTTGTCTTATAATAGCTACAGTCTTGTATATCAACTACCACTTACGTATTATACAGATTTCTTGTGTAACAATAGCTCCCTTGCTAAGTGCACCTCTATTAGGGTTTTAACAATGGGCTACTCTCAGAAGTATTTAATGCAATATGTTAAAATTTGAAAACTACGTTTTGGGGTGCTCACATCTTGGCATAGTAGCATTTTTCAACTCCTCTAACTTTATGTCATCACATTCATTCCAATTACCCACATCTCTTACCTAACGAAATGCATAGTTTGCATTGTTTAATATTATGTGTAGTTGGATCAAGACATACATAGTACATAACAAATTTCTAAGCTCTAACCTCAAATGCTTTTAACCTTCCAAATTTATTTTCAATTTATTTATATATTTCTAGTGTGAGAATAATTTGGTTGTTTTCAAGATTAAGTAAAAAAAAAAAAGTACACTTGACTTATTATTTATTGTTCCTTCCATAAAAATCACAATAATTGACAACATAAAACCCATAACCTAACAAAAAAAGGAAACACCTAAGACAACCCAAATAACAAATCACCAACAATCCTATAATTATGTATCACTATCTTATATCATATTACAAAGCACAATCACATATTGATGCATACAAACAACATGTTATTAAACCAACACCATTAATCAATATGAAATTAACTTTACACTATCACAAATCGATGCCTACAACATCAAACAAAGGCCACATAGGTGTCCTTGATGGCTTGAACAATTGCCGCAAGATCATCCCTAAGCACTTTAACGAGTGCCGCCGCCATGACGCTCAAGATTTAGCATATGTGCTTCGTGTTGTCACTAAGTGTAATACTTGTTCAAAGTATAGTATTTCATTGTTTTTATACATAGTTATTTGATGTTAAATCAAATTAAAGTAATAGTTGAAAGACAATCTCATGTCTTGTTTTAAGTTCTTATCAGTCTAGGTGAATTTACAAGTTTGTTTTATTAGGTTAGTGTAGTTGGTATATGTAACTACTTGGCTCATTATATTTAAGGAGTACTACTTGGTATATGTAGTTGGTTTATTTATTAGATTTTAGTGAGAGGATTTTAATTAAGAGTTGAATATGCAGCACTTTTAAGTTATCCATTTTAATTCTCAAAAAAAAAAAAAAAGTTATCCATTTCTGTTTAGGTTGTAGTAACATTACTCTAGATAGTTGAGGCTAAATGTGTTTTGGTGATTCGAGGAAGTAGATTTCATAATATGATTCATCTCGAGATATTGTATTGTATATATGTATATTTAAAAAAGAACCTTTGCAAAATAGTGAACCTTTTATGTAAAAGTTCTTTATATAAGTAAGTATATATTTTATGATTTATATTTTGAACAATTTATAAATATTGTTAACGATAAATAAATTGTTTTCAAGTAGTTAGCTAGACTGTCTGTAACCTTTGTCAACACATGGTTAAGTGTTGGTCTTTGGCCAAAGCATTGTTTATTGTGGTTTGATGCATTGTCATTGTTTGCTCTTCAGAGCCATTTTTATTGTTTGCTTTTTGGAATCATTGTTATTGTATGCCTCTATGAGGTTATTGTTTCCCATGAGACTCACCCATCGATCATTTAGTAAGATATGTCATAGTTTGGGCCGTTTGGCTAATATTTTAAATGCTACTCTATTGTTTATATATTGTTATTGATATCTTGAAAGTGGAAAATAGTTCCTACTAATTGTTATAAACAGTTTATTCCATTAATGAATTGAGGTTCTTTGAGCAAAACTATTGCGATTAAGAAATTTTGAGAGCCTTTGTTATTATAGCTATACATTTTTATCTCATACTATTGACAAATTTTTAAAGGTTTAAATCTAATATGTATTTTGCTTGAGAGTATCATGTGAAGTGGTCTCTTATTGAGCTTCTAGTTCACCCCCCTTTTTCCACCCTTTCATATTAGAACAATGTAATCTATTTTGGTGGATGATTATTGGAGCCATTGATTGAAGACTTCATTTGAAGCTATGTTTGTTAATGGACTGTGTTATTATATTTTCTTAGGATAGCGAGATTAGTATTCTTGAAACTATTTGAAATTGTATTTGAAGACTTTATTGTTAAAGTTTTAGTTTTTGATGGATTTTATAAAAAAAGACTTTTTTTTTTTTGGAGAGAGTTTCAACATATGACGTTCGCTCCTGATGATGTTCTTTATCATCAGACCAAGACATCAATCGGTTTTTGGTGTAGGAGGGGATTGAACTCTAGATCTCTTATTCAACATCAGATATTTTACCAGTTAAGCTAACTGGAACCCACTATAAAAAAGAACTTGATGGTTTGATTTTTTATTTGTGGATATTTAATTATGCTCTATTTCATTATTTTTATATTTGTATATACATGACAAGCCATGTATCTAAATCCTTGGTATGGGTTTGGGGCGTGACATTAAGGAATTTGATGATGACTTGAATTATTCCCTCAAAATCAACCCATACCACTGTGATTAGCATTGAGTTCTATTGCAAGGATGTCCGAACTTCATGATTGTTGGCCATGCACGAGCACGATTTATATATATATATATATATATATATAATGGTGAATGTATAAACCTAATAGAAATGTAAAAGAAAAAGAAGAAGAAAAAGAAGAAGCTAATAATGGGTTTCAAAACCAATATGCAATATACACAAAAGAATTATAAAAAAAAATGCTAGCGTTAATTTAGAAAACATAAAACACAATATGAAAGTATAAAAAAAAATGTGTTCTTTAACAACTCACCTGTAGAATAATTTTGAGACACAATTCTTAAGATGTTTTTTTAGAAAACGCTTAGTTGTGTAATATTTTTGTGTGAATCCCACACAAGGTTGAAAACACATTTTAAAAACATGAACCAAACAAGCTTTATATTTTTTATGTCAAGGAAATGACATTGCTTGCTCATCAAAAACTAATTTATGACCAACTTAGATTTTTGTGGCTTTCGTTTTCTTTTATTTATTATTTTTATGAAATGTGGCACAGTTGTTAAACCGAACAACATAAAACATGTGTCACCCAACCTAAATAGTCCCATGCATAAGCTTCAACTCCAAAGTCAACCGAATGTCAATTTTAGTAAATCCATTCACCTTTTAATCCTACACAAACCCAACCTAAAATTTTGGTATGGTATCATGACACAAGAATTTACATTCACTTCTCTAGGGATAGAGTTGGGATTTAAATAGTCCCATGCATAAGCTTCAACTCCAAAGTCAACCGAATGTCAATTTTAGTAAATCCATTCACCTTTTAATCCTACACAAACCCAACCTAAAATTTTGGTATGGTATCATGACACAAGAATTTACATTCACTTCTCTAGGGATAGAGTTGGGATTTCAAGTTAAAGGGGCTAAAGATTTGTGAACTGTGATTGTTTGGGCAGATTTGTGGAGTTTTGGGGCTAATTTGTGAAAGGGGCCAAGATTTTGGAAGAAGGGGAGCTAAGTTTTATTTTTCTTTGATCCAATTCGAATTAAGCTTTAATATATTATTTACTTTTGTATTATTGAACAATACAATACAAGTTTCACTATTTTTATGTTTCAAGAACCTTGCAACTCAATGATATAATGTGCCGTTGTTTATTCAGGAAGTAATGATTCAAATCATTAATGCTCATTGATGTGAATATGATTTTTATTTTTATTTTTAAAAAAAAAATCTATTTTCTTTTGTCAAATATAGTAAACTCTTCTTTATTAAGAAAGTGATGATTCAAAATCACCTATGCTCATTGCTACAAGCCTACAACTATAAATTTTGTTTTTAAAACCTATTTTTTGGTCAAATATAGGAAACAAATTAAAAAGAAACAACAGAGGGAAAAAAAATTCACATTCATGAATTAAAAAAAAGGACAAATAGGAAGAAGGGAAATTGAAAAAGTGAATCTGAGGTTTATTTGGGATCTGCTTATTTTGCTGAAATTGAAAACTTTTTACTAAAAGTACTGTAAATAAAAGTAAAAGTTAGCTGAAATAGTACAATGAGACTCATAAATAGTATTAAAAAGTATAATAAGATCTATAAATAATAACAAAAATAAAATAAATTGACAAAATTAATTATACAACCGGACACCAATATATTCAAAATGATAAATGTCCCCAATTAATCCCCGTACACTGAAACTGAGACCTCAACAAATACAAAATCCAGATATCCAAAACAAGATAAGGGCCCTGATTTAATCATCAGTCCTCCACGACTCACACCCTTAAAATTCACCTCTCCCTGTATTTCTGTGGGACCCACTAACTTCCTCTCTCTCTCTCTCTCTCTCTCTCTCTCTTTCTGAAGAATCTCCGCGACGACAGCGCTCGAGTCCAAAACGAAACCCAGAATCAGCTCTCTCTCTCTCTCTCTCTCTCTGCAAAATTCGATCTCCAAGCTCGATTCGTCAAAGCCGGTACGTCTCGCTTCGCATTTCAATTCGAATTTTGCTTCAAAGCTCTTCAATTTCTCAGTTTCCGTGCGTGGTGCAATTTTTTTTTTTTGAATTCGTTTCTGAAAAACCCTAGAATTTTTTTGTTTGTTTGTTTCTTTTTCAATTTCATCAGTTAGGGTTTCGAAGCTTACGGAGCTCGTTTCGTTGATTTCGTAATCGTTCTTTGTTTTTGAATTCTCAATCCCCCTGGTGCTTTATTTCTCTGCTGAATTTCGTTTTCTAAATTATATCAATTTGAGTGTTTTTCCTTAAATGCTTTTTTTTTTTTTTTTTTTGTTGAAAATTTAGGGTTTTGGATTGTGTTTAATTTTTATGGTGATTTTGAGAGAATGTAGGGAGAGAAAGAAAGAAAATTTGGATTTCAGTTAAGGATACTTTGACTTGGTGCTGTAGTTTTTTATTTTTGCTGAATTGAACTTTCTATTTCTGGAAACTGAAATTTCAAGTGTTTTTGGCTTTACATTGCGAATTGTTCAACTACTGGACTGGAGTGAGTGAGTGAATGAGTGATTTTAACTGTTACGACCCATAATAATTGTACTCCTGTGCTACTTTATGGAGTAGATAGAGCATGGTCAGCTATTAGGTTGAAGCAAAAAAAAGAGATTAAACAATGGGTTCTAGAATAATTCTGGGTCATGGGTATTGTAGTTACAGCCACTAGTGTGAATCCATATTAGTGCTTATTTTGGAGTGCTGACTTTTTTTTTCTTTTTTTTTTTTTTTTTTGGAGGGGGTATTAGGTCACTGCTGTAGGGTTTTTGAAGTCATTGGAATGAGTTGTTGAGGAGAAATTCTTCTTCAAATTGAGTTTGTTTGATTGGGTTTCAAGTGATGGCGGGAAATGTGAGGTTTGAGTCGTGTTCAGCTAGTCCGGAGAAATTTGCTTTTGGAGGGAGCTATACAAATGGGCAGAGGGGAAGTTATACTGGTGCTAGTTTGGATAGGTCTGGAAGCTTTCGTGAGGATGGCGAGAGTCATGTTTTTGGTTCCATTACTAGTTCCCGGGGGAGTAAATACTCTATTACCAAATGCTCTAAACACATTCGTTAACCCAACCTTTCTTTTTTAACAATGTTATCTCTAACATCACTTGGGTTGGCCTTGAGTCAGATGAGTGTGAGGCCATTTGGGTGGGGTCCAGAGTGGTTGCATGCCGTGTTGGAGTGCATGTGTCATGAGGTTCAAGTGGAAAGATTATTATTTATGTTCTTTTTGTAACAGAAGTGGGGTTCAAGAGCCAACTTTTTTATCTTCTTTTGTTTGATCTTGATTGATGATGGATGGGAAGCATTGGGCTTATCCCTAATCCTCCTTTGTCCTTTTTCTTTCGAAGTCTCTCTCGCATAGGAAAGTGAAATTAGTGTACTTTGATTATAATAAATAGAAAGGTGACTATCTTGATATTTATTTTAACACTTTGTTTTCCTTTCCTTGTTTTTGTGTAAACATTGCAATTGTACACACAAAATTCGTAAAAAAGATAAATCACACCGTTACGAAATAATGTAACAAATTATCAATTTATATTGATTTGTATGTATGTGCGTACAGTCCTCTATATGACTTTTAATAATGAAAGAATACAAAAAACTCCTCTTATTCGATCTCCAAAGAACTTTTGACCCAAAAGGCTATGAAACTTGGTCTTGAATTGTACTTGGATGCAAGGTTTTGAAACTCGGACCGTTCATTGAATCGTAAAAGAGAGAGGTTCAAGGTTTTTGAAGTCGAACCACGATGACGCTATAATTAATTTAATAATTATTTTAAATATATAAAAAATATTAAATTAATAAAAATTGAAAAATTAACTAAAATAGTTGAATTAAAATAAAAATCCAAATTTTCAAGAGCCAACTTTTTTATCTTCTTTTGTTTGATCTTGATTGATGATGGATGGGAAGCATTGGGCTTATCCCTAATCCTCCTTTGTCCTTTTTCTTTCGAAGTCTCTCTCGCATAGGAAAGTGAAATTAGTGTACTTTGATTATAATAAATAGAAAGGTGACTATCTTGATATTTATTTTAACACTTTGTTTTCCTTTCCTTGTTTTTGTGTAAACATTGCAATTGTACACACAAAATTCGTAAAAAAGATAAATCACACCGTTACGAAATAATGTAACAAATTATCAATTTATATTGATTTGTATGTATGTGCGTACAGTCCTCTATATGACTTTTAATAATGAAAGAATACAAAAAACTCCTCTTATTCGATCTCCAAAGAACTTTTGACCCAAAAGGCTATGAAACTTGGTCTTGAATTGTACTTGGATGCAAGGTTTTGAAACTCGGACCGTTCATTGAATCGTAAAAGAGAGAGGTTCAAGGTTTTTGAAGTCGAACCACGATGACGCTATAATTAATTTAATAATTATTTTAAATATATAAAAAATATTAAATTAATAAAAATTGAAAAATTAACTAAAATAGTTGAATTAAAATAAAAATCCAAATTTCAAATATATTTTTCATATCATGATTTTTACAAAATAAAAAAAAAAATCAAATCTTAAGCAAATATAGATATAATATTTATTTATATGTTAATTAGTAAAACCTTGATAATAATAATAGTATAATAATTACTATAATACAAGAACTTGTGGGCTTGTGGCAAATTGGCAATACACGTTACGTTAACATCATGTTGGGCTCAAGGTTAGTCAAAGCCCAGCTCATTTAAATTAATCTTGTGCTATGCCCAACAGCCCAAGTCCATTTAAATGGTCAACTATGTATTGAATTTCAAAAAAATAAACCGTAAAACCACTTAAACCAGAGGAGGGGCAGACTTGCCCATTAAAAAATTAGTTAAATAATAACTATTAATACAAGGCCAAAGGAAATGGTTGACAGCCGAGCATCTGCTACAAGTAAAAGAAGAAAGGGATGAAGGCTTGATACTTTATACTTTGATAGCCAAGTTTACTGACTTGTGGAAGACTGTGATAGAAAGTACAAATTTCAACTTCATCATCGGCAAACGGGCGAAGAATAGCAGACTTTAGAAAGAGTAAAAATGCAGAGACGGCAAAAGCGCAGAAAAAAAGAAAGAAAGAAAGAGAGACAAAGAAGAAAAAGAAGAAGAAAAATGAAGAAGAAGAAATGGAGATGCAAGCTCAAGGTCTGATAACATCTCATTGTGGTTGAGAAGCTTCAACAATGGCTGTAAGTATCAAAAAAAAAAAAAAAAAAAGTTCTGACTTGAAGTTGAACCTTTGAGAACCGTCCACGGTTCTTAAAACCGGCAGGTTCAACTGCGGTTCGCTGCTTTTTCTACATATACCGGTTTTGAAAGCTTAAAGAACCATTTTGATGAACGGTTCCCGGTTAATTCAGTCAGACCGTATGGTCCGGTCCAGGTTTCAAAACCATGCTTGGATGTCTCCAAGTTGGATGCGTGATTGGATGTATTTGAGCTTTGATTTGAAGTTTAGGGCCGTTGACTTGATCTCGAACTAAATTAAAGGAAAATCCCTACTTTGATTTTAAGAAGTGGAAATAAGCCTTGATTTTGAAGGAGCAATGGTGCTTTTTTGGACTTAGAGATGACTCCTAGAAAGCACGAACGCGGCTGGGAGGGTGCCGCACCCGAGTCCCCCGAGTCCGACGTGGCCTGACGCGGGACGCAGCGACTCGCGGTGGTCTGATTTTTTTTTTCTCAAATTTGAGCCAACGAGGCTCGATTCGCGCCAACGAGGCTCGATTCGGCCAGAATCGGTCAATATCGGCCGTATCGGATCGTATCGGCCGGCGACCGATACGGCCGAAATATGCCGGAAACGGCCGAAACAAGCCGATATCAGCCTTGAAACTCGCCGGAACAGCCGAAATTCTGACCTCAGAGGCATTGTAATGTGTTTCTTGTCTTCTTCTTTCTTTGTTTTGTGAATCAAGGCATAACAATGTGTTTTTTATGAATATTTTAATAGTAAAAATATACAGAAAATATAAATAAAAATATTTTTAATAATTTTTTAATCGCCGAGTCTCGCCGCACCCGCACCCTACTTTTTCAAAAATTGCCGAGTCTCGCACCTGTACCCGCACCCGAGTCCCGAAACGCACCCGTGCTTCATAGGATGACTCTCTATTTTGATAAAGTATCAGTGGGGGTTTTCTCTCTAAGTTTCTCTCCCTTTTTACATTTGAGAGGCCTTTATTTATAGGAACTCAATGGCATTTGATTTGGAATATTCTCTCAACGTTTATTGAGAGTTAATTACAAATTTAAATTTGAATTTAATTTGTTCTTTCATTTAATAAGAATTTTTTATATGAGTCTTCTTTTGACATTTCTACATGACTTTCTTCATTTAATGCTGCCATGTGGCCTGGACATGTGTCATTTATATGTGAGTCATGGTCACTCAAAAACTTGACGTGTGGCTTGATTTCATTTGCTGATTATCCACTGTTAACACGTCATCAAATGCAAACTAATTTGACCACAAGTATTTGATCATGATCAATCAAACGGCTATAAATATATCATAAAATTTTGATGTCTACAGCAATATTTTATATTTGTTAATAATTTTAAGTCCCTTGATAATAAAGTAATAAAGCCCTATTCTTGGGGGGAGGCTATCATGTTTCCAAAACATGTTTCCTCCCTCTCACAAGGGGGTGGACCCCACACTTATGGGTGTGGGGTCCACCCCCTTGTGAGAGGGAGGAAACATGTTTTGGAAATATGGTGGATTTTTCCCTATTCTTGGTATGTATTGAGATGGCCAAAATGGGAAACTAACCCAATTTTCCTAACTATGTAGTTAGTAGTTACGGTTTTGAAACTATATTTTTTTACTAGCATCTTGAGTCTCTTAGACTCAATTTTGGGCTATAAATTAAGTCTTTGAGACTTGATTTTTATCATTTGATGTGACATTTTTTTCACGTGGTGAATGCCTGGAAATCGAGTCTCTAAGACTTGATTTACAAGCCAACGCTACTAAAAGTAAAAATCCTGCATCTTCTTTTCATCTTCTCATCATTACAAAAAGAGAGAGGGAAAAAAAAAAAACCAGAAACAGAACATCGGCACCGCCCTCAGCTACACCGCACAACCTAGGCCGCATGAGCCCAGGCCGCACTGGTGAGGTGAGCATCTGATTGTATTTTTGGTGAGGTGAGCATCTGATCTGATTGAATTTTTTTTTTGGGTATTTCGGCTTGTACATGGGCGACTTGAAACTTTAAATCTTTTTGGTTTATAAATCGAGTGTTAGAGACTTGATTTTCAAGTGTTCGCCACGTGGAAAAAGATGCCACATCAAAGATGATTAGACCATGAAAATCGAGTTATTGAGACTCGATTTATAGGCCAAAATCGAGTCACTTAGACTCGAGATGCTAGTAAAAAATATAGTTTGAAAATATTGCCGACTAATTATATTGTTTGAAAATTATGGTTGATTTCCCATTTTAGCCGTATTGAGGTTATTAGTAGTATTAGATTATATAAGGCAATCACAACTAAAAAATGCTTCAAACCATACCTTCTTCATTCTTATGCCCATATCTCAAAAAATATAATTTATATAATTAGAAAATAAATAAAAATTTCGAATGTCAAGAGGCACTTCTTACTTCTTAGGAGAAAGGGAAAACTTTAGCAAAATTTTATCGATTTTTTTTTAACAAACCCCTTTTTGGAAAGTCTTGTTCTTGTTTTTCCTCAAATGTTTTTCAATGTTCTACTAACCCTTCTTGTTAAATTGTGATTCCTAGTGACAAGAATTGGAGATCAAACTGAAGAAAAAAAACTATTATACACGCGAGTCAATTTGATTGGCCTTCTAGCGACAAGATCAATCTGATTGGCCTTCTAGTGACAAGAATTTGATCTCCAATTCATGTGTATAATACTAATTTACTATTATACACGTGAAGGGAAAAAAAACAAACAAACCAAAAAACATAAAGATTTTCATATCCTTGCAATTCAGACAGTTTTGACTTTTGAGCATGACTAAAATTCTTTACATACTTCAAATTTAAAGTTCACTAATGATATCATTCCCATAAAAGAACAAAAAAAACAAATTACAAAACTAAATGTCATAGACCATGTCAAGTGAACAGCCTTCTTAAGTACACAAATTCCTGTTGCATTTAAAATAATAATAAAGTTAAATTATATAGAAAGATAAACTAAATTTAAAAAAATATATATTTAAAAATAAATAAAAAAAAAAAAAAAAAAAAAAAAAATTACAAAACTAAATGTCATAGACCATGTCAAGTTAACATCCTTCTTAAGTACAAAAATTCTTGTTGCATTTAAAATAATAATAAAGTTAAATTATATAGAAAGATAAACTAAATTTAAAAAAAAAAAATCTTTAAAAAGAAACATAACAATTTAAGTAAAGAAGAACAAGTAAATATTTTATAAAAATTATATTTCAATCTACTTAACGTTGGTAGTAGATTCAACACTACAAATATTCATACTTGCAAATTGTAGCTCAAGTTGGCCAATTTCACTTGTATCTTCATTTACAATACAATATTTTAATATAACATAATTGCACCATGAAAGCAAATCAAAACTTATCAATAAAGAGCTAAAAATGTATAATTTCTATGATTCTATTAATATATCAAAATACTTTCAAATCAATATAACCAACTTTTAGTGCACAAGGTAGCTTCTATATTCTCAGGCAAAAGACGTGATTCATAAGGAGTAATAATTTGTTTTCATGTGCTAAAACTTGATTCAAATGCAACAGTAGTTATAGGAATGCTAATGAGATCATGTGCCATTAAAGAGAGCTCTAGAAACCGATTGTAATGTTCTTTCCATCAAGAGATAACTTCCAATTTTGGATTTTGCTTTTTGCTAAGTCTAGGCTCTTCTAAATACAAGTCCAATTGAGAATTTTTTGTTTTGGTACTACGAGAACTTTCATAATGCTCAAATTCCTAATCATTACATAAAATTGCAATTAAAAAAAAAATACCTAACAACATTATAATTTCATTATTAAAAAAATACCACAACATATATCAAACAAAATTCAATATACTTCCATGTCTTCATCATGATCATCCATATCACCATGGCTAAAACTCCCAAGACAATATGAAACATTTGTAGTAGCCATAGGCTTGAGACATTCATATTTTTAAAAAAGTTTATACAATTGTGTTTGAACTTACTCCACATTCATTTCAACAATGTATTCAATTGGTTCTATCTTCTTGAAACTAAAGTCCACCAAATTTAACTTATACCTTAGATCAAGAACAATAGCACAAGTTAGTACCACACTATAACAATTCCATTATTTGTCAAATTTACCTTTCATCTATTGTGCCATATTACTGATAAATGAATCTTGACTCTCCATTTTCTCAAGAGCAATTCAATTTGAGACACTCCATGAAAATATAAATTTGCTGTGGGGTAATTGATTCTAGAAAATAGAGTTGTAATTCATTAAAAGATTTCAAAATCCAAGTCATCCTTTCAATTATATTCCATTCATCCCCTGATGGACAATGCTTGAAATTAGCATCATCTTGTGCTAAATGGTTCAACACAAAACAATATCTCATAGAACTATCAAGCATGTCATATGTTGCATTCCATCTCATAAACACATCTAGACATAAGCCTTTTGTTCTCTGCACACCAAGTATCTTGGCACATTTATCAAATCTGCACATTCTACTCTCTAATCCTTTAAGATATTTCATAGTTTCTTGGATCTTAATCACTGAGGCATGTATTACTTTCAATTGTTCTTAAACAATAAAATTAAATATATGGCTAACACATGAAAAAAGATACCACCACATAACAATAAACCTCACTTATTAAGCTTTTCTTTTATGAAAGTTTGGCAATTATCATCATTAGATGCATTATCTAAGGTAATGGAAAATAATTTCTCCTCAATATTTCAATCTTCTAAAAAATTAAAAATCTTCTCTGATAAAAGAGTTCCTGTGTGTGGAGGTGATATAAGAGAAAAATTCAAGATGATATTTTTCAATTCTCATTTCTCATATACATAGTGAGCTATAAGACAAATATATCTCTCACTTGTAATAGAGGTTCAAAAATCTGAAGTCAAACATATTCTACTAAGAATTGATTTCAACTTCTAATGTCATTTTTCTCTTTCTTGTAAACTTTAATAACATCATTTTTTGTAGTATTCCTATAAATATGTTTAACAATTGAATTTAGATATGTGAAAATCTTTCAAATGCCTTTATACTCAACAAATGTAAATGGTAAATTATGTTTAACAATAGCCTCAGCTAACATCTCACGAAACTCTTCTTGACTTACTTTCTTTGTGACGCATTCCCTTCTTTTTTAGCATTTTGTTTTACTTCATTTTGTTTAGGACATTTGAGAAGATGGCAACACAAGCTTGTTATTCCATTATGACTATTTGCCACATAATCTTTCTTACACCATTGACAAATAGTCTTACATATCTCATCATCATCAATAGGCAATTCCACCAAATCATTTCATACATCAGAAGTGGCTTTTTTTGGTTTTTTCAGAACATTTTTTGGTCTCTTAAACTTAGTTGAATTTGAAGTAATTCTTAGAGATGGTGAAGGATGATTAGTACAAGTATCCAAAATAACAACATCATCATCGCATTCCAAATTTACAGACGAAGATGCAGCTATACTCTATTTATCAAATCAAAAGGCATAATTAAAATTACAATTCTAGTAACTAGTCCATTCAAAACATTTAAACAACTGAATGACAAAATACTAGACATTTAGATTACAATGAGTGGATGACATTTCAATTTTTTCAACAACCAAACACATTAACATAATGCTAGTAGTAGTAATTACTAAATCATAATATTAAAGAATCAATTAAACATTGAAAACATTTGGGGTTTTCAGAGAGGGATGGAAAAAAATTACCTTTACACGGTTGATTGTTTGTGGCTGTGGTCCTTTTGGATGTATGGGTCAGTATAGCAAGTGTTGAAATGGAGGTTTTGGCTGTGAGCGATGAGAGACAGAGAGGTATGTGAGAAAGAAGAGGAAGTTGGCTTGCTAATGTTGTGAGAAGAGCTTTTTCACTTATGAAAAGATAAGAGGAGCTACTGGTTGATAGAAGGAGATGAAGAGAAAAAAAATTAAGATAAAGAGAAGGAAGGCAGAGAAGAGAAAGGCAGAAGCTACTGAGTGTGCGTTTGCGCGCTTCTTAAACTCACGTTTTACGTTTCAGCAGTTTTTTTTTCTTTTTTTCTTTTCTTTCTTTTTGAGCCGAAATCTTTAACTTTTCCCGTGAATAGTGCACTGTTCACGGACTCACAAATTTTACTTTTTAGCAACTTTTTCATTAAAAATTGGTCCCACGGTACTATTCACACATTTAAAAATTATTTTGCTATAATGTTTTTTAGTTTTCAGTTTTCAGCTATATCCAAACGGATCCTGAGAGTAAGAGTGAGAGACAAATAGACTTAGGTTTTTCATTTTGCTTTTTGGCCTTTTGAGTCACTACTGAATTCTTTTAATCTTGTTTTATTTACTGTGTTGTCACTTTGTGGCGAGGTTTGTGCTAGTTAGATAGATATTACTATATTAGTTAGACAGACTTGGACATGTTAGGAATAATTAGTAATCTTTGAAGTAGAACTTAGTAGTTAGTTGTTTTAGTTAATGGCTGTTACAACTAGAAGTAGAGCTTAGTAGTTAGTAATTAGTAGTTGAAGTAGATGCTTTAGGCTTTAACTTTCCTTTTGTATTATTTTCCCTTTTTATTTAACTCTATATTTTTTTTAATAAATAAAGGGCACAACACACAAGTTAATTGTGCCTTTTATGATAATGTTATGTACCTAGCAGCATTCCAACACAACTTGCTATCTAGTTTTTAAATATTTTTTAGGGGAAAAAAAAGGTTAAAAAAATGGGTAGGCCTCGAGTTGGCCCATATTTAATTTGGGCCAAAAATTGAGTTTGAGTTGGGCCAAAACTGGCAAGTTCGGGTCAGCTTAGCAAATTTTAGCTTGTTTTGCCATGTCTTGATGCATACACGCCCTTATTAACCACACACATACTTTGGTTTGGATCTTTCAAGTTGATTGCAGTTTAATATACTTATTTTAACGTTTGTACTTTTCTTAAACCATGATGCATATTTCTTCATTCTATGCATTTTAATTAAGATTTCATGATTAAAATAGAGTTCCACTTTAATAAAATCCTTAATTAAAAATGGCATTGGAATCATGAATGATTTTGGCGCCCAACACCTTCTCAATCTCGTACGCTAACTCTAAGTTTATGTCTATTTAAAATTACACATGCATATAGGCTTAAATCGATTCTTACATCTAAACCAAAATGGTCAATCCTTGCTTCATACTAACCCTACAAAACTAAAGTTAATTGTGTACTCCTTAATCCATGGCTATAAGGAGTCCACATGGGTGTTAAGCTTCTTAACTATTCTAAGGAAGGAATGAAAGAATTTATGGAATTGAGTAATTGGTTAAGTTGGTTATTATTTCTTTGTAAGAACCAAGGCCCCTATAAAAGATAGAGATAGAAAGAAGAGATTAAGAACAAAACAATTGTCATTTTTGTTATGATCCTCTCCATAGAGTACACTATTTCTTTATAGTTTCCTCTATGCTTTACTAGTACTTACCATCAGTAATGTATTCTAACAGTATTCTAACAAACTAAACTACACATTACAATACAATTACAATAGGTTTTGTCTTATAACAGCTACAGTCTTGTATATGAACTACCACTTACATATTATACAGATTCCTTGTGTAACAATAGCTCTCTTGCTAAGTGCACCTCTATTAGGGTTTTAACAATGGGCTACTCCCAGAAGTATTTAATGCATCATGTTAAAATTTGAAAACCACGTTTTGGGGTGCTCACATTTTGGCACAGTAGCATTTTTCAACTCCTCTAACTTTATGTCGTCACAATCATTCCAATTACCCACATCTCTTACCTAACGAAATGCATAGTTTGAATTGTTTAATATTATGTGCAGTTGGATCAGGACATACATAGTACATAACAAATTTCTAAGCTCTAACCTCGAATGCTTTTAACCTTCCAAATTTATTTTCAATTTATTTATATATTTCTAGTGTGAGAATAATTTGGTTGTTTTCAAGATTAGAAGAAAAAAAAGGTACACTTGACTTATTGTTTTTTATTTATTGTTCCTTCCATAAACATCACAATTGACATCACAAAACCCATAACCTAGCAAAAAAAGGAAACACCTAAGACAACCCAAATAACAAATCACCAACAATCCTATAATTACATATCACTATCTTATATCATATTACAAAGCAAAATCACATATTGATGCATACAAACAACATGTTATTAAACCAACACCATTAATCAATATGAAATTAACTTTACACTATCACAAATCGATGCTTACAACATCAAACAAAGGCCACATAGGTGTCCTTGATGGCTTGATCAATTGCCGCAAGATTATCCCTAAGCACTTTCATGGGTGCCATGACGCTCAAGATTTAGCATATGTGCCTTGTGTTGTCACTAAGTGTAATACTAGTTCAAAGTATAGCATTTCATTGTTTTTATACATAGTTATTTGATGTTAAATCAAATTAAAGTAATAGTTGAAAGACAATCTCATGCCTTGTTTTAAGTTCTTACAAGTCTAGGTGAATTTACAAGTTTGTTTTATTGGGTTAGTGTAGTTGTTATATGTAACTACTTGGCTCATTATATTTAAGGAGTACAACTTGGTATATGTAGTTGGTTTATTTATTATATTTTAGTAAGAGGATTTTAATTAAGAGTTGAATATGCAGCACTTTTAAGTTATCCATTTTAATTCTGAAAAAAAAAAAAAAAGTTATCCATTTCTGTTTAGGTTCTAGTAACATTTCTCTGGATAGTTAAGGCTAAACGTGTTTTGGTGATTTGAGAAAGTAGATTTCATAATATGATTCATCTCGAGATATTATATTGTATATGTGGGGGCATTTTTTGCTTCAAGGCCAAGGGCTAGACCAATTGGAGTCTGGGCAATTTTTGCCCTTATCACACATTGGAAAGAAAGCCTCCTTTTTCATGCCATATAAGGGATGACCAATGGTGATAGAGTACCACTAGTAGTCATCCCTTATATGGCATGAAGAGAGAGGCTTTCTTTTCAATGTAGGACAAGAGCAAAAATTGCCTAGGTTCCAATTGGTCTAGCCATTGGCCTAGGATTTTATTGTGGAAGCATTTTTTGCTTCAAGGTCAAGGGTTAGACCAATTGGAGTTTGGACAATTTTTGTCCTTGTTCCACATTGGAAAGAAAGCCTTTCTCTTCATGTCATATATAACCAAACTAGTGGTACTCTATCACCATTGGTCATCTCTTATATGGCATGAAGAGGGAGGCTTTCTTTCTAATGTAGGACAAGAGCAAAAATTGCCTAGGCTCCAATTGGTCTAGCCCTTGGCTTTGAAGCAAAAAATGCCCCCACAG
Source organism: Quercus suber (assembly GCF_002906115.3). NCBI lineage: Eukaryota > Viridiplantae > Streptophyta > Magnoliopsida > Fagales > Fagaceae > Quercus > Quercus suber. The sequence continues at coordinate 658,157 of NW_027069550.1, read as the reverse complement.
TATATATTTATATTTTTAAAAAGAACCTTTGCAAAATAGTGAACCTTTTATGCAAAAGTTCTTTATAGAAGTAAGCATATATTTTATGATTTATATTTTAAACAATTTATAAGTATTGTTAACTATAAAGAAATTGTTTTCAAGTAGTTAGCTAGACTATCTGTAACCTTTGTCAACACATGGTTAAGTGTTGGTCTTTGGCCAAAGCATTGTTTATTGTGGTTTAATGCATTGTCACTGTTTGCTCTTCAGAGCCATTTTTATTGTTTGCTTTCTGAAATCATTGTTATTGTATGCCTCTATGAGGTTATTGTTTCCCATGGGACTCACCCATCGATCATTTAGCAAGATATGTCATAGTTTGACTAATATTTTAAATGCTACTCTATTGTTTATATATTGTTATTGATATCTTGAAAGTGGAAAACAGTTCCTACTCATTGTTATAAACAGTTTATTCCATTTATGAATTGAGGATCTTTGAGCAAAGCTATTGCAAGTAAGAAATTTTGAGAGCTTTTGTTATTATAGCTATACATTTTTATCTCATACTATTGACAAGTTTTTTAAGGTTTAAATGTATTGCTCAATCTAATATGTATTTTGCTTGAGAGTATCATGTGAAGTGGTCTCTTATTGAGCTTCTAGTTCACCCCCTTTTTTGCACTCTTTCATATTAGAACTATGGAATCTGTTTTGGTGGATGATTATTGGAGCCATTGATTGAAGACTTCATTTGGAGCTATGTTAGTTAATGGATTGCGTTATTATATTTTCTTAGGATAGCAAGATTAGTATTTGTGAAACTATTTGAAATTGTATTTGGAGACTTTATTGTTAAAGTTTTAGTTTTTGATGGATTTTATAAGAAACACCTGATGGTTTGATTTCTTATTTGTGGATATTTAATTGTGTTCTATTTCATTATTTTTATTTTTGAATATACATGACAAGCCATGTATCTTCGTTTTTTTTTTTTTTTTTTTTTTTTGAGGAAATGACAAGCCATGTATCTAAATCCTTAGTATGGGTTTAGGCGTGACATTAAGGAATTTGATGATGACTTGACTTATTGCCATCAAAATCAACCCATACCACTGTGATTAGCATTGAGTTCTACTGCAAGGATGTCCGAACTCCATGATTGTTGGCCATGAACGAGCACGATATATATATATATATATATATATAATGGTGAATGTATAAACCTAATAGAAATGTAAAAAAAAAAAAAAATGCTAATAAAGGGTTTCAAAACCAATATGCAATATACACAAAAGAAAAAAAAAAAAGCTAGCGTTAATTTAGAAAACATAAAACACAATATGAAAATATAAGAAAAAGGCGTTCTTTAAGAAGTCACCTGTAGAATAATTTTGAGATACAATTCTTAAGATGCTCTTTTAGAAAATGCTCAGTTGTGTAATATTTTTGTGTGAATCCGACACAAGGTTGAAAACACATTTTAAAAACATGAACCAAACAAGCTCTATATATTTAAAAACATGAACCAAACAAACTCTATCTTTTTCATGGCAAGGAAATGACATTGCTTGCTCAATAAAAACTAGTTTATGATCGACTTAGATTTTTGTGGTTTTCGTTTTCTTTTATTTATTATTTTTATGAATTGTGGCACAGTTATTAAACCAAACAACATAAAACATGTGTCACCCAACCTAAATAGACCCATGCATAAGCTTTGACTCCAAAGTCAACCGAATGTCAATTTTAGTAAATCCATTCACTTTTTAATCCTACACAAACCTAACCTAAAATTTTGGTATCATGACACAGGAATTTTCATTCACTTCTCTAGGGATAGAGTTGTGATTTCAAGTTAAAGGGGCTAAAGATTTGTGAGTTGTGATTGTTTGGGCAAATTTGTGGGAGTTTTGGGGCTAATTTGTGAAAGGGGCCAAGATTTTGGAGGAAGGGAGCTAAGTTTTATTTTCCTTAGATCCAATTCGAATTAAGTTCTAATATATCTATAAATAAATAAATTTATTTACTTTTGTATCATTGAACAATACAATACAAATTCTTCTATTTTTATGTTTCAAGAACTCTGTAACTCAGTGATATAATGCATCATTGTTTATTAAGAAAATAATGATTCAAATCATCAATGATCATAGCTGTGAATATGATTTTTATTTTTATTTTTATTTAAAAAAATTTATTTTCTTTTGTCAAATATAGTAAACTCTTCTTTATTAAGAAAGTGATGATTCAAAATCACCTATGCTCATTGCTACAAGCATACAACTATAAATTTTGTTTTTGAAACCTATTTTTTGTCAAATACAGGAAACAACAAAAGAAAAAAAAATCACATTCATGAATTAAAAAAAGGACTAATAGAAAGAAGGAAAATTGAAAAAGTGAAACTGAGGTTTATTTGGGATCCGCTTATTTTGTTAAAATTAAAATTTTTTTGCTAAAAGTACTATAAATAAAGGTAAAAGTTAGCTGAAATAGTACAATAAGACTTATGAATAGTATTAAAAAGCACAATAAGATCTATAAATAATAACAAAAATAAATTAAATAGTAAAATAAATTGGTAAAATTAATCCTTTAACCGGATACCGATATATTCAAAAAGATAAATTTCCCCAATTAATCCCCACACACTGAAACTGAGACCTCAACAAATGAAAAATCCAGATATCCAAAACAAGATAAAGGGCCCTGATTTAATCATCAGTCCCCCACGACTCACACCCTTAAAATTCACCTCTCCCTGTATTTCTGTGGGACCCACTAACTTCCTCTCTCTCTCTCTCTCTCTCTTTCTGAAGAATCTCCGCGACGACAGCGCTCGAGTCCAAAACGAAACCCAGAATCAGCTCTCTCTCTCTCTCTCTGCAGAATTCGATCTCCAAGCTCGATTCGTCAATGCCGGTACGTCTCGCTTCGCATTTCAATTCCAATTTTGCTTCAAAGCTCTTCAATTTCTCAGTTTCCGTGTGTGGTGCAATTTTTTTTTTTGAATTCGTTTTGAAAAACCTAGAATTTTTTTGTTTGTTTGTTTCTTTTTCAATTTCATCAGTTAGGTTTCGAAGCTTACGGAGCTCGTTTCGTTGATTTCGTAATCGTTCTTTTTTTTGAATTCTCAATCCCCTGGTGCTTTGTTTCTCTGCTGAATTTCGTTTTCTAAATTATATCAATTTGAGTGTTTTTCCTTAAATGCCTTTTTTTTTTTTTGTTGTTGAAAATTTAGGGTTTTGGATTGTGTTTAATTTTTATGGTGATTTTGAGAGAATGTAGGGAGAGAAAGAAAGAAAATTTGGATTTCAGTTAAGGATACTTTGACTTGGTGCTGTAGTTTTTTATTTTTGCTGAATTGAACTTTCTATTTCTGGAAACTGAAATTTCAAGTGTTTTTGGCTTTACATTGCGAATTGTTCAACTACTGGACTGGAGTGAGTGAGTGAGTTTTAACTGTTACGTCCCATAATAATTGTACTCCTGTGCTACTTTATGGAGTAGATAGAGCATGGTCAGCTATTAGGTTTAAGCAAAAAAAAGAGAGTAAACAATGGGTTCTAGAATAATTCTGGGTCATGGGTATTGTAGTTACAGCCACTAGTGCTTATTTTGGAGTTGCTGACTTTTTTTTTTTTTTTTTTGTTTTTTTTTTTGTTTTTTGGGGTATTAGGTCACTGCTGTAGGGTTTTTAAAGTCATTGGAATGAGTTGTTGAGGAGAAATTCTTCTTCAAATTGAGTTTGTTTGATTGGGTTTTAAGTGATGGCGGGAAATGTGAGGTTTGAGTCGTGTTCAGCTAGTCCGGAGAAATTTGCTTTTGGGGGGAGCTATACAAATGGGCAGAGGGGAAGTTATACTGGTGCTAGTTTGGATAGGTCTGGAAGCTTTCGTGAGGATGGCGAGAGTCATGTTTTTGGTTCCATTACTAGTTCCCGGGGGAGTGCTACATCAATGGGGGATTTGCCCCCACTATCTGAGTGTTTGATGTTGGATTTTATTAAAATGGGGGATCAGAAATATACCCGGCCCGGTGAGCTAAGGAGGCTACTAGGGATTTCATTTGGGAGTAGTGTGGAAGATAATTCATTTGGAGCTGCTCACTCAAAGCCTCCCCCTCCTGTGGCTACGGAGGATCTAAAACGATTTAAAGCAAGTTTGCGAGATGCCTCTGACAAGGCCAGGTAACTTTTTGCATTTTTCCGAAATACAGAAGATTTGTGCTTGAGGTTATCCTGTATTTGTATGATTCCATACGTATTACCAAATCCTAATCTTCCCCTCTTTGAATGAGATACTTGAAGTTGTGTTTGATTCAAGATTAATCTCTTTTTCATTATATAGCCCTTGGAAACTTATACCAATGTATGTCTTGTTCTTGGTGTTTTGTTGTCGCTTATAAATAGACCCTGATGTAATTGGGATAACCTAGGATGTGATGTTTTTGTCATTTAAATAGACATTCTCTACTGAAGATTCCACATTTTTTGGTCAGGGGTAGAGCAAAAAAGCTTGATGACTCCTTAACTAAATTGAACAAGTATTGTGAAGCTTTAAACTCAAAGAAGCCACAACGGAGTGATATGACAAACGAAAGATCAGGGGGGTCTAACTTGTTGAAGATGGGAAATCAGATTCAGAGAACTCCTACAGACTTGGCTCAAATACTGGAGGACAGGCCAAAAAATGTTGTTCTAAATAAGCGGGTTCGCTCATCGGTTGCGGAAATACGGGTTTGTATCTAGCAATATTTTAACGGTTGTTCCTTATGTTCATCCTTTAAATTTTATTTTCTTTTCCGTAGTTCTTAGGTGTTCTTGAGGGTCTTCAGCTGGCAATAAAAATAGAATGCGTGTGTGACTTGTATGTTTTGCAATAAAAGCTTGCAAATTTTAGATCTTTCTGGTTTTGCTATTTGAATGGGGAAAATTTTCATCTTGCCAATTATCCAGCAATATTTTAAATCTGTTCTTCATCCTCTTAATTAATTTCCCTTTTTGCAGTTCTTAGATTTTCTTGAGGGTCTTCATATGGCAGTAAAAATAGAGAGTGTGTGTGACTTTTCTTGTATTGTCTTGCAAATTTTATATCATTCTGGTTTTGCTATTTGAATAGTGCAAGTTTTCTTCTTGTCAATTAGCTGTTTTAAAAAACGAGGAACAAACAACAAGGAAGCAATGTTGCGCTTTTAGAAAAACAAAGGAAGAGATGACAGAGGAGAGATCATGTCACAAGCAGAAGGCCAACACATAGCAATATAGAAATTAGTGTGTAATATACCATAAGGTTGACATGGAAACAATAATTTTTTTAAAAAATGGCATGAAAATACACTGAATCTTCCTTCACTCAACTTAAAAAAACTGTCCAAAATTGATGTACAAAATAATAGATGATTTAAAATTTTTCCATTTTCTGTTGACATGTTTGACCCTTTTAGATCAATATATATTGCTTAATGCTAATTAATTAGGTACATTTGCTTCAAAATTCCCCTGTAACTCAATGTCTGTATTCATATTGAAATTGCTACATATCTATAATATCTCATTGACTGGTATACATCTCATTTTTTTCCCTCTAAATTATTTAGGCTGAAGGTCGAAATAATTCCTTTTCGAGGCAGCCTCTTGTCATAGGAAAAGATAAAGATATTCTTAAAGGTGTTGGTGATGGTTCTGATATTGTTGAAGAAAAGATTCGCCGACTGCCTGTTGGAGGGGAAACATGGGACAGAAAAATGAGAAGGAAACGCTCTATGGGCACCGTCTCTACCAGATCTATAGATGGTGATGTAGAGCCGAAAAGAGTTATGCATCATAAGTTTAATAATGAGTCTGTTCTGCAATCTTCCGATGTCCAAGTTTTTAGGTACATACAAATTTTTATTTTTTTGGTATCACAATGCCCTTATTTACATTTGCTCATGAGATATTGATTCTTGTTTATTAATGGTAGGAGATCCCTTGAAGAATGATATGATTTTTATGTGTGATTCTATCCATTTTCTAGGACAGAAAACTTACTACATAAAACAAATTATTGTGATATGTTCACGAAACTATAATTTTGGTATGCATTTCCCAGATCAAGGTGTGGGATATGTTTGTAAGATAGCAGCCCCCCACCCCCCCCATCCCCCCTTCCGTTCCTCCCTGAGGTGTAAGTTTTATAGTTAATCTTTCACACTACCTGCGATGTAACTATTCTTGGGTGGTTTTTTTATTTTTTATTTTTTATTTTTTTTTATTATTATTATTATTTTATTTTTATAAATTTTATTTTTATCCATGTTAAATAGTTTTGTAGATAATATAAAAGAAAAAAAATGATTAAAGAAAGTATCAAATCTGCAAATCACCTGACCATGCTTGAAAAGTCATGCATTTAGTTTATGCAACTTCCATATGGTTGATTAATAGCCAACTGCCAATGACATCTAGGGTCTAGCTCAAATGCCATCTCTTTCCCTTGTAATTGCAAGGTGGAGGGCGAGGACTTGGGTTCAAGGCACATTAGGTGTGTGTAATTCAGTAATAGAATAAAGGTTAATTAATAGCTAACCTTAGAAAAAGAACTCTTTCAAGAAGAATATCTGAAAACAAATTGCAGGGAAAACTGAACTAAGTTAATTAAGTCCCAATTTTTTTTGGATGGGATTTGTTTTAGATAAGGGTCACGAATCCGTTGTTTACTCCCCTGGGGTGGGTCCAAAGGGCCCTGCCTTGGTGATGTTCCATGTTATATATGAAAAAAATTTATATTAAGTTTGTTTTAGACACTCATTTTTTCTCCATGTGAAGAACAAAGAATAAGGAAATATGTGAAACATGGATGCGCCCAAATGGACATGGGCACATCGCCGACATGGCTACATGTGTGTCCCAATATTTATTTTTATTTTTTTATACTCTAGTGCATGAGCATAAACTACTTAGCTTATTAGGGGTGAAAACCCCTAAATTACTTGGCAACTAAATCTGTTGGGTGGGGTTAGTTGCCCGTAGGTTCTACTAGCTAGAGATGAGTCCAAAGGGCTCTTCTTTAGAAAGGTTCCATACGTTATCCCAAAAAAAAAAAAAAAAAAAAATAGGGGACATGGCATTGACAAATCCTGGAGATGCCACAACAAGACATAAACACATATATGCAAAAAATTGAAAAAAGAAAAAGAAAAGAGATAGAGATCTGCTTACACCTGGCATGATCTCCACCGTCGATATAGGGTTTTACTCAAGAGCCCCTGTTTTTCAGTCTTTAAGCTCTCTCTCTCTCTCTCTCGCCCCAACTACCCTAAGATCAGTGACTGGTGAGCAGCATCGCAGCCCCCTAGTTCTCTCTCTCTTGGCTGTCACTGCCACACTTAGATCAGTGATAAATGAATTGGGCTGGGTTGGTTTTTAGAGCTACCATAGGTTGGGTTGATTTTTCAGCTACCACACGTTGAAGATTTCTCAACCCGAGAAAGTCAGGTTAGTTGAAAAATTACCCAAAAGTCGACCCAAACTGATTCATGAACACCCCTAATCTAGATGCTTCACATTAATCACAAGAGAATAACTTTACAAGTTTCAAGGTTCTTGGCATCACCATTGTAATCCCCCACTAAACATAACATAGTTCATGGGCTATTGGAAAATGTAGGAGCTATTGGGAAACGTAGAAGCAAATGATCCACTGATTCTATTTAAGAAAAAGAAAAGGATCCACCAATTCCATGTCTGCCTTCACATAAACCACCAATCCATGATCACTTGTATCGCATGCATCTTATGCAAAAAATTACCCTTGATAGTGCTTTAATCCTCCAGATAATCCAAGGGAGTGAGATATGACTCAATTTAAAGCTTTGTGATAGGGTTTAACTTGAGAACCTCTTCCTTTTTTTTTTTTTTTTTGATAGGTAATCAGAAAACTATTATTAATGAGAAATTAAGGAAAAGTACAAGTTGTTCATGATGAAGAACAACAAGAAAAAAAGAACAAACAGCACAAGAAAAAGTGTAATTAGGAAACTAAGCTAAGGGAAAACATAAACTCAGAGAGAGAAGAACAATTTGTAAAACCCCAACAATGAGACCACTCCAAAAGACTATGTTGGCATAAAACCTTTAACTCATCCAACGTCTTCTCATTATCCTCAAAGGAACGATGATTTTGTTCCAACCACACAATCCATATTAAGCACCCTGTAACCAAATTCCAAATGTCCGAATTATGATTCCCAAGCCACTGATGCCGACAAGATAACAAACCTGCCACTGAACCTGGCATAACCCAATGAATACCAAAAGCCTGAAGCATAAAAGTCCATAGAGAATGAGTAACATGACAATGAAAAAGAAGGTGGTCAACCAACTCCCTAGCACAACAACACATACAACACCAAGTAGCCAATGGGCGACCCCTAAGCATTAGATTATCCAAAGTGAGGATCCGACCATGTGTAGCTGTCCACAAAAAGAACGCCACTCGCCTAGGAATCTTTGGTTTCCAAACACCCTTCCAAGGAAACAAAGAATTTGAGGCACCCCGAATTGCATAGTAATAAGACCGGATGTCAAACTTACCATCACCTTTTAGCGGCTAGCCAAGAGTATCGCTCCTATCACCCCGAGGAATACGAGTTTGGATAAGCTGGAATAGAGAATAAGATGTAGCTAGCTCCCAATCTTCAAAAGCTCTATAAAACCTTAAATCCCATACTCTAAAAGTACCCCCTTATGGAATCCACAAAACCTTAGAGATACAAGTATCCTTGATCGCTGAATACACATAAAGCTTAGGATAGAGATCTTTAAGAGTATTATCACCAATCTACCTATCATGCCAAAAGCGGATATGAGTGCCTTCACCCACTACAAAAGACAGATGCTTAGAGAAGCTCTCCCACCCTCCATAAATGCTTCTCCATAATCCACACCCATGAGTCCTGCACACTTTAGTACACTACCCCCCTTGACCCTCTCCATATTTTATGGAGATAACTCGCTGCTAAAGATGGGAAACCTCATGACCATATCTCCACAACCATTTCCCTAATAAAGTTTGATTAAAAGACACCACACTGGCGGGGTCGTCACAACACTTCTTATCCCCAAGCCACCCATCTTGACGGGTAAACACACCTTTTCCCAAGTCACCAAAGGATATTTGAAACTCCCTCAGAAGACCCCTAAAGAAAGTTCCTTTGAATACTTTCCAATCTAGTAGCCACAGATTTAGGAATAGTAAAAAGAGATAAATAGTACATTGGGAGGCTTGAGAGAGTACTCTTAAGTAACATGAGCCTACCATTCCACTTAGATAAATTCTTCTCCATTTTCTCCAAAATAGGATTCCAAATCGAAATTGTCTTAAAAGTAGTCCCCAACGGCATCCCCAAATATTTCATAGGCAAACTGCCCACTCTACATTGAAGAATATTAGCCAATGCATCTAGATTATTCACCTCCCCTACAAGGACAATCTCACTTTTCCCAACATTGACCTTCAAACCCATAAAGCCTGAAAACAAGACAACACCAACCTTATGGACAGTAGCTGTTCCCTAGACGCATCACAAAATAAAATAGTGTCATCAGCAAATAATAGACGGGAGATACGCACACCAACAGAGTTCACAGAGCCCACATGAAAACCCCAAATAAGTTTACACTCCTATGTCTTCTTCAATAGTCTACTCAAAACCTCCATTATCAAAAGAAATAGAAGCGGGAACTACCAAAAAAACCTTCAGGGGAGCCATTTTACTAGGACTGAAAAATGGACAGAAGTAACACAAGCCTTAATCCATCCCCTCCATTTCAACCCAAAACCCATTCGGCCCAACAAATAAAACAAGGCCTCCCAGTTCATATGGTCATAAGCTTTTTCAACATCAAGCTTGCAAACCACACCTGGTACCTCTTCTTGTAGAAGGAATCCAAATTATTCTATCCTCTTCCATTGGAGTAGTACTGACAACATGCTAGACCTCTAAAAATTGGGTCATGGGCTCTAGTTCCCAGTGTTGGTAAAAACGTCAAGCGCAGTAAGGCACACATGCTTCTTAGAGCCTAGGCGCAAAATGCAAACATTGAAGTAAAATGTAGAATGGAGCTACTTATTCTACTTCTATGATTTCCTACTACTGTTCATTAAGAATTAAGAATAAGAACGCTACATAGAGCTTTCAAGAGTCGCTATGCTATGCGCTACATGGCTCTGTTCATCCCATCATTCAATGCACATTTTAAAAATATAATTAATAACCTTTGATAAATATATTCATAACATATAATAAAAAACTAAAAATTCAAAAAATTTATATTTTACCTATTAAGTGCAATGCGATGGAAGTTGACGAAGAATGGAGATTTTGATATCCGATCGTTTTATAGTAAGTTAAGAGGTCCCTTGCCCATTATCTTTCCTTGGAAAGGTGTTTGGAAGGTTAAGACTCCTCGGCATGTTTCTTTCTTTGTATGGATTGTTGTATGGGATAAGATCATTGCAGGTGACAATTTGAGGGATAGAGGGATGGATTTTGTTGACTGGTGCATTATGTGTTGTTGTAATGGGGAGATGGTGGATCATTTGCTACTTCATTGTGGTAAGGCTTACTGGTTGTGGAGTTTGGTTTTTAGATCTTTTGGGATTTCATGGGTCTTGCCAAGATTGGTTGCGGATACTCTCTTTGGTTGGTGGAATTGTTGAAAGCATTTGTCTAGCATTTGGAATTTAGCTCCGTTGTGCTTAATGTGATGTCTTTGGAGGGAGCGAAATTGGAGGATGTTTGAGGATATGGAGAGTTCTAACGACCAACTATTGGCTTCTTTTAGTGGCTCCCTTTTTGACTGGTCTAGGGCTTGGGGACTCACTTCTAGTGATTCTCTCATTATGTTCCTTAGCTCTCTCTTTTGTAATTAGTATCTTCTCTTTCTGTAATTTTTTTCTCTGCCTTATGACTTTTTGCATAAGGTAGTTTTCTTGAATATACATCTTTATTACTTATATAAAAAAAGTATAATGTTTGAAAGTTTAGATTTTACTTAAGTTATTTCAATTTCTTATAACTTTTATATAGTAAATTGAAAACAATTATTAGTGGATAATATGATAATAACTTAGTCATAGAAAGTTTAAACATAACATTTTATATAATTCTTTGAGCAATAAAAATATTTTTACTTATCAGGAAAAAAAAATCTTTATGCTTTATAAAAATACATAACCATCAAATGAGGTATATATAGTTCAATTAACATACATCTAAAAGAAAAATACCCAAAAAAAAAAGAAGTAATTAACCTTTTTTTATATCTTTTGACATATAAATAAAAAAATTGCTTGTGTAATACAACATTTTAAGAATAGTGTGTGTATAATAAATCAATGGTCCTTGTATATGATGTGGGGATTATACTAGAGTGAAATTTTGGAAGCATGTGTGGTGCGGGGATTGTACTTTCCAAGAGGCCTTTCTGGAGCTTTATTGTCTTAGTAGGTCAAAGGATTCCTTGGTGGCTAAAGTTATGGGTTGGTTTGCTGGGAGGTTTCACTGAAATGTGCAGTTTCGTCGTCCACCACAAGATTGGGAAGAAGAAGCCTTTGATCGGTTTATGGGGTTGGTCTATTCTTCAACAGTGCGGGGGTTTGGCCCAGATAAGGTTTGTTGGAAGCCTGCAAGGATTAGAGGTTTTGAGGTTAGAGGATATTATAGTTCCTTCTACCCTCCTACTCTTGTTTCCTTCCCATGGAGAATGATATGGCAATTGAAGGTTCCTCCAAGGGTGGCTTTCTTTTCCTGGTCTGCTTCCTTAGGTAAGATCTTAACAACAGACAACCTTCGTAAAAGATGTGTGTTAGTGCTTGACTGGTGCTATATGTGTAAGAGATGTGGGGAGTCGGTGGATCATCTTCTACTTCATTGCCCTATAGCTTGGGAGTTGTGGTCTATGGTTTTCTGCTTGTTTGGTATTCAATGGGTTATGCCCCATAATGTTCTTGGGTTGTTTGAGACTTGGCAAGGAGGTTTGCGCGACATCGTCACATTGATGTTTGGAGATTAGTGCCTCATTGCTTAATGTGGTGCATTTGGCGTGAAAGGAATGCGAGGAGTTTTGAGGATTGTGAACGTTCTTTGCTAAAGATTAAGTCTTTTTTCTTGTACACTCTCTTTGAATGGAGTGTGGCCTTTTCTCATTTTTCTTGTTCTTCTTTTCCTGTTTTTCTTGATCGTTGTACTTTTGTCTCTTGATTTGTGCCCCCATAGTACATCCCCAATGAACTCGGTTTGACACTTTTCCTATTATTAATAATATCCTTACGTTACCTATCAAAAAAAAAAAAAAATCAGTGGTCCATTTCATAACCTTCAAGATCAAGCAATTAACTTAACGATTCATATTTTTTAGTAATAAAATAAAAAAGCGTGCTTTGTGCTTATTCAAACGGCGCCAAAAAAGTGTGCCTAAAGTGCACTTCATTAAATGTGCTTTGCTTTGGCCAAGTGAAGCACTTAGACCTTGGGGCTTTGAGTTTTAAGTGTGCTTTTAACAACATAAATCTCCCAGCCATAAAGAATGTTCCAATGAACTCCAATTTTATTATTGATTTCCCTTTTATTTGGATAGCAGAATTGGTTTAGAAAGATTTCTTCGGCCATCTGGAAGATGGTGCCACCATGTTTGATGCGGTTAGTGTGGAAAGAAAGAAATTTGCACTTTCGAGACACCAAGAGATCTTTAGAGCAACTGAAATCCTCTTTGGTTTGTACTTTGTTCGAGTTGTCTGGGGCTTGAGGATTTACCCATTATACTTCCATTTTTGAGTTTCAAAACTCCCTTTATACTAATTCTTTGTAATCCTTTTTGATACTTTTTGTTCATCATTGTGAACATGAAGTAATTATATTTTTCAAGAAAACAGCATTACTTAAATAAATAAGAACTATTGACTTTTTTATATTTGTATGGATTTGTTTTGCTTATTAGCTAGAAGCTATCTTGGAGCTCATGTATTGCATTTTTTTTAAATGTTTTTTTTTTCTTATTGGTACTTAAATAATTTCAGAATTTGACTTGGGGATAATAATAATAAATTTTGTTGTAACTATATTTGTTTCTTAATAAATTATTCAATACCTTTTGTCTTTGTCTCTGATTCTTTTTTGTATTATAAATAATGAATTACATGTAAAAAATTCTAAAAGATGTGCAGATTTACAATAATCAAAACTTCTAGTCTAGCTGTATGTTACAGTCATAGATAAAATAGCAAAGTTAATTGACTATTTTCCCCCTTTACCCCACTGATCTAATGAATGTCAACTAGGAAACCTTTGAGGATTTACTCAAGTGTGAATTTAAGAAATACACTGACTTCTAATGAGTGGGTGATGCCTATAAGACTGTCAGAACTTTCAGACAGTTTGGCTGGTCTCTGTGGCAAAAAGGGTAAGTCGAAAATCTAGAGAGCCATTCTATCATATCTGATGTGGACAGTTTGGAGAGAAGGAATTTGCACATTTTTGGAGACAAAGAACATTTGGTAATCCAGTTCAAGTTGTAGATGGTGGTAGTTTATTTGGATGGAGCAGGCTACTTTGCAATCCCTTGCTTTTGATTCTGATCTTTTGGTTTTTTGGACAGTCTATATCATGGTGGACATGTTTTACTTTTCCTTTTTGTTTGAGTGTCCTGTAGTATATTCCTTGTGTACTTGGGTCATCCCATTTTCGATTTTAATGAAATTCTTTTTTACTGATGAAAAAAAACTTATATGTTTCAGCTGATACAGATGTAAATTTGCTTAATGTGAAAAGAAGGTCAAATGGGGATGTGGGGCTCTCAGGGGATGGTAGAGACTGTTTTGAAGCCCATATTGATCCCCCCTTCCCCTCCAAAAAAAAAGAAGAAAAACCTCAAACACTTGTTGTCATTATGCTGTTGTGACCTCCATTTTTGTCTTTGAAATTTATTTCCTAAATTTAGACATTTAACTCCTTTTGTTTACTGTCTATATACTAAGTTATTCCCTCATGGGTTCTTATAAACTGCATTTTTTCACATTAAAATTACTAAAAAATAAAAATCGTTTATCCTTCTACTCTTGTATTGGAAACATTAGTAGACGTTTGCATCTTTGTTGTCTCTGAAACGTTTTAATTCTGTTTGTCATTGGGTTGTGTATTTTTTGTTCCCTGTGGGCTTGAGCATTATTTTGACTTGTTTTTGTGCATTCTGAAATAAGTGATAAAAAATGTCCGAAACTTCAAATCTTGCAGATCAGGATCCTCTAGTGTTAGTAGTGGCATTAACAAGTTAGATGGTACCTCCCTTCCTGCTGGTTCAAGTGCCCGTGCAATTTCCAAGAATGAATGGGACAAAGCTTCTCTTTCAAGGGATTCAGTTGCATTGAGTAAGGAGCGAATTATAGCAAAGGGAAACAATAAGTATGTATGCACTCCTTAGGATCATTCTTGTACTTGGTACCTGACTTGTACTACTAGTAGTTGGAGCTGCATTAAAAAATTTTCTGAATGCTTTTTATATTATGACATTTGATTCTAACTTCATTGTAATGTTTGATTTATCATAACTATGTTTAGGTTAAATAGTTGTGAGGATAATTCTATAGTCAGTCCTCCGTTAACAAAGGGAAAGGCTCCACGGGCACCACGATCTAGCCCTGTAATGGCAGGAAGCTCATCTCCTAATCTTCCTCGCAGTTTTGGGGTACCTGAAGTCTGCGAACAACCTACAAGCATAAGCAAATTCCATTCAGTGAATGGGACAAACAATCGGAAGCGTCCTGTGCCCACAGGGTCATCCTCTCCCCCCATGGCTCAATGGGTTGGTCAGAGACCACAAAAAATCTCTCGCACACGAAGAACAAATCTGGTGTCTCCTGTGTCAAGCAATGATGAAGTGCAGATATCATCAGAAGGGGGCTTGCCTTCTGATTTAGGTGCTAGAGTAACTTCCATTGGGTCCAATGGGTTGCTTCTTGCCAGGAATGGCATCAAACAATTTAGAGTGAAACATGAACATGTTTCATCCCCAGCCAGATTATCTGAAAGTGAAGAAACTGGCGCTAGTGAAAATCTTGAAAGTAGATTGAATGATAAAGGATTGGGAAAATTTGAAGTCGATGAAAAAGCTATAAATTCTCTTCAGAATGTTGTTCCTCCCATATTGTTTACAAAGAAGAATAAAGCACTGAATAAAGAAGAAACTGGAGATGGTGTGCGGAGACAAGGAAGGAGTGGTAGAGGCACATCAGTTTCTAGGGCTATCAATCCACCTATAACAGAGAAACTGGAGACTTCAGCTTCAACAAAGCCACCTAGAAGTACGAGGCCTAGTGCTGAAAAAAGTGGAAGGTATTGAAAAATTCTCTGCAGATGGGATGAAAGTTTTGCTTTCTCTCTCTCCCCTCCGCAGTTTTTTTCTCTCTTCAAGCTAAATATCATAGTTGTTACATTCAATCCATGTATGTGTATTTTTCAGTAAGTCAGGCCGACCTCCAGTAAAGAAATTTTCGGATCGCAAGGCCTTTACTCGTCTTGGGCATATGTCAACTGGCGGTTCTCCAGATTTAACTGGTAAAATCTCAAAATATTCCATCTTTTTGTGATTTTATATATTTTTTTTGATAAGTTTGTGATTTTATATATGCAGAATGGAATCACCATTTTTTCCTCTGAGTTTTGATAGTCCTACTAATCTGTTTTATTATATTCTCAGAAATTTTAGAGGATCCTTTTTCTTTCATTCCTTGTTGGAATGGACTAGAGCTTTACAATTTTTCTTGTGTTATAATTTGTTAGATTTGTTGGAGCATTGTAATTTGAGATGCTGAGGTTGTTAGGGATCCTAGTTCTTGTTGTTAAAGGATGGACCATAGCCTTGGTTTGAGATTGCTTAGGCAAGTCCCATGCAAGTACACATTATAAGTTCACACAAAAATATTTTGTAAAACCTTATCTTTATAGTTTATGTATAATACTCATTAAGTACTATTATATATATTTTTTTGTTTGATAAGTAAAAGTAATAGATAATATTGCTTTCTAAGTAGTATTATATATGAGAATTAGTTATATTGCATGTTATTAAAAAGAGAGGAAATCATAAATTCAGTATATGAACACATTGTTTGAATGAATTCACAAATATGCATTATATTGACTAACTTAACCACATAATTATTTTCTATATATTTTATTGCATCTATTATTAAATTTGCTTTTATGTTTTGCTGGTTTTTATTTCAATTTTTTTTAAAGCAACTAAACCTGAACATGAATGCCATATTTTTAATCAGTTGTTTTTAATATAAATCTTTGAGAAATAACCATTTAAATTACCAACTCTTGTGTCTTAGTGGCATTGCTTTGAAGAACCCAAATTTAAATCTTCCCTCCCAGCTCGTTGTGAGCCCAAAAAAAAAAAAGAAAAAAAAAATGATAAAGCCCCTTTTTATATTAATAATTATTGCACTTCCTAAAAAGAATTAATACTTAAAAATGAATGCATGTTCCTCATTACAAATGACAATAAATTAATATTTTGTCATAAAAGCTTTTTGGCTGAATTGAAAAGAATACTAAAAATATTTAAAGAAATGTTTATAAGTTTTTGTGAGTTGGAAGACTATTAAAGAGTATTCTATTTCTACTTATCCAAAAAAAGAGTATTCTATATCTTTCTCAAGGAATGTGTCACGTGGAAAAACATTTTGCTATTGCAGCTTGAAATAAAATGCGTTGAACAAAATTATTAGTTGGGAACTTGGTATACATATATAGTGGACTTTTAATTTGAAGATTGATTAGCCAACACATTAGTTTACATACTTGGCATTTACAAGTTGGCAAGCCATTTATGCTGCACAATGCCATTAATTTTTTTGGATTTGTTTCTATGAAAGATATCAATATACACCCTGCTAAGTGGTTGTGCAAAAAATTTACCAAAATTTAAATACATTGGAAATAACATTTTGCATTATTGAAAATAAATAAATAATTCATTAAAACCTCTGCTTATGTGGACGGTTAAATGAATAGTAACTATTTTCTTTTCAAGGAAGAGTGAGACATGGCATTGATCAAAAGATGAGGTGGAAGAATTTAAAAAAAATGTGCCACATGGCAGATCCTCTACTCTTACACATGAGGTTCCTACTAGATTTGTTTACTGTTTACTTTGCATTACCAGGTTGCTCTTGTGATTTCAATCCACCAAATTTTAGCATTAAAGTAACACTTTCGTCTTTTCCACATAATTGAACCCTAAATCCTAATTCCAACCCTTGAATTCTTTCCTTGGTGTGACTGTTGCACACCTATCTAGGCACTTATCATCTGTTCAATTTTGAGCAACTATATACTTTTAAGGCTTAAACAACAGCCTTCTCTTATACCATTAATAGACCTCAAGCCAACTTATATTCCTTCCTACCATGTTATCGTAGCCCTATCTCTCCTTGAAACCCAGAATACACTGCTGTCAGAGAAAACCCTTTTTTTATGATGTGGAATCCCCTCAAGGTATGGGCCAGTGGGACCACCCCTGAGGGTCAAATCTTGGATGCCTACACAACCCCATTGAGCAGGCATCGGGTAAATCATGAAATGCCTTAGCTAGGAGTTGAACCAGTGACATCTGGGTTTACAATTAGTCCAGACACTCTCCCTTGCCACATACGCCAGAGAATATCCTCCCACCATATTCTTGCTTCTAGCTATGTAAAACCTATCAAATATTCAAATTTTTAATGCCTGGATCAATCTTTTAGCCTCTGGACCCAATTCCATGGTCTTTTCTGAAGTCACTGAAAGCTTTCAAGTAAATATCCATTAGGCCCATTGCTGCTGCTTTCCTACATCAGAAACTCCCAATTACTTAAGTTTTTGTCTGGTTCACAGTTTTGTCCATCAAACCACTGGTTTGGTCTGGTTTTGATAATTATGACTAAAGAAGCTATTGAAAGTTAGAAATTTATTTTGTTTTACATATGCATCTATATTTGTCTCTTTGCATGTTAGACTTCATTTCTGATATATATTTCTATGAAAATTTCATTTTCTTCTTTCTATTACATAATTCCTATTTTTCTTTTCAAAGACATAGTTGTCAGATACACATTTAAAAGTTTAAATAAGATATAAGTCAGCTGATTTCTTGTTGATATGATATTCTGTTGTTTATGATTTCCAGGTGAATCAGATAATGATCGTGAAGAACTCTTAGCAGCTGCCGATTTTGCTTCTAATGCCTGCTGTATGTTTTTAAACTCAATATCTTTGATTTTTTTTTTTTTGAAAATTGACATATGTACATAAATGCATTTCTCCTCATGTTTGGGCATTTTTCATAAAAAAATAAAAATATTTCTTACTTACAGATCTGGCCTGTTCAAGTCCATTCTGGAAGCAGATGGAACCAATTTTTGCTTCTGTTAGCTTAGAAGATGCATCCTATTTGAAGCAGCAGGTGGTAACTAGAAAGTTGAGCTAGAATTTTTTTTTTAATCATACTTTCAGTTAGTTTCAAGCAGTCTCTCATATATACTTTTTGTTGTCTATGTTCTTATTTGGTCCAGCTGAAACTTACAGAGGAAAATCATGAAAGATTGTTTCAGATTCTTGGTCATGGCAACAATGTTTTGGTATTGTCTATGAGCAGATAATTGCTTGTTTGAATGTATCTTCTGTTAGTTAAGGACACATTCTTGCCCAGCATGATAAAAGAGCTCTCTCTCTCTCTTTCTTGGCCTGGCTTTGCATTAAAATAGCAACGTGCATCATTTGATGTCCCTCTACAAGCATATAACATTAGACCTAGTTTACCTCTTTCTAATAAATTTTCTGTTACTTGTGAAAAAAAGAGACTTCCGGGTACATACCTTTGCAATAACAAAAACCTGTTTGGATTTCTGCTGCTGGAAATAAACTCTTCCTTTTTTTTTCTCCTGGGAATTTCACAGGCCAAATCCCAATCTTAAGAGACTGTTGCACAAAACTATTTCAAAATCTATCAGTAGAAATTGTTGGTAGAAAAAGATTGTTGCCTAAGGGGTGATGGTAGTCTAAAGCTTAACTTATGACATTATTGAGTTAATCCTTGCCTTGTAATGATGTCCACTAATCTCACTTGTCCTGAAAATGAAATGCTATATAAAAGCACAATGGTTTGGTCTTCATGGTATGTAACATCAATGAAATCATCTCATGGTTTTTGATTACTATTATGTTCTGCTGACAAATATTCTCTCTGATATTTAAAAGCATGAATAAATTCCATAACTGATCTATCCTTGCTAATTTCTACCATAATTGTTGCTCCATTGGTCCAATTGAATATATTCTCCATTTCAATCGGCGGTCTCTTATAATTGTACCTATATGGACATCTTATTTTGCCTCAACATTCTCATCTCTGTTCAATAAGTGTTGGACATCTCGTCTTGGTGTCATTGATTGACAAAATATGAAAGAAAAACACATTTGGAGAACAGGCAATTCTTTATTTTTTAAAATTCTTGTGGTTCTTGAACATAGTAGTTCTAAAGCTATCCCATTTTCTCAGGGTGCACCAGAACATGGAAAGAACTTTTTGTCCCAAGCTCTCGATTCTGGAGAAAGGCAGAGAAGTTTACAAGAACAAAATGTGTCAAATGGGCTTGTTAAGACTGGCAGTGTGAATGATGGATATCAGGAAATTGGGACTGTTGGAAAATTTGATTCAGAAAGAATGACAAAAGTTACCCCATTGTACCAAAGAGTGTTGTCAGCTCTTATTGAGGAAGAAGAAACTGAAGAATTTGATGAAAACAATGGAGAAAGAGATATGTCTTACCAATATGGTAGAAATGATTCTCCTAATGATACAAGTCTCCATATTGACGGTGATCATACAAACAGGGCCAAGACTGAATCTGAATCTGAGTACATGTTGAGTCTTCAAACTCAGAGACAATGTGCTGTCAACAGATTTTCTTGTAATGGGAGCACTAACTGCACCAGGGGCACTAGCATCCACAATAAGTTATCTAATGGCAATCTGTTCCAAGGAGATAATGGATTTCTGCATTCAAATATTGAGATGTTCCCCCTGTTTTCTGAATATGGTGTTGATGAGCCACTAGCTGAAGATAAAAATGCTTCTGGCATTTTCCCTGTTGACTGCCAATATGATCAAATGTGTCTAGAGGACAAACTCTTGTTGGAGCTGCAGAGTGTTGGCCTATATCCAGAGACAGTGGTGAGTAATATATTTACATTAGCCATGAGTGTGTTGCCAGTCATCTGGAATGGTTTTGTCACTTAATTCCTTTAGGATCCTTCTTTCTTTTCTCTAGTTTTAAAGAAGTGTGGAATCAATCAATCAATCAATCAATCTCTCTCTCTCTCTCTCTCTCTCTCTCTCTCTCTAACCATGAGTGCCTGCATGCACACGTATGCCAATTTTTTTTTTCTTTAAACAATTTGCTCATATTTTCCACCTCCCCACCCCCCCCCCCCCCTCCCTTGGGTGTCTTGTCACAGCCTGATCTGGCAGATGGAGATGATGAACAAATTAACCAAGATATTGTTGAATTACAGAAGGAACTTCGCCAACAGGTTATGTTTCTGAGTGTTACTATTTTTGGATGTTTCTAATATTCCAAATTTTATTCTCTCAAGCAGAAATTTGAAGTACAGTTTTATTTGATCCATTGTATTCTTTGAATTTTGTTTAGATTTTTATGGAAGTGTTTCTGGTCGTGTGTTACTAAGCACTTTTTTTTTTTTTTGCCATCTATTTATAACTGATTCTGCAGGTTGATAAAAATAAGGTGCACTTGAACAAAATTATTAAGGCAATTGAGGAAGGAAAGGAAATGGAAGAGCGGTAGGATTTTCAGTAAATGAAATGTGTTTTTAGAGTCTGTTCTGTATGAACATCAATCATTAAATCATTTCCTTGAATTCTGTTGAAATTTCATATTGCAGGGCCCCTGAGCAGGTTGCGATGGACAGGCTTGTTGAATTGGCTTACAGGAAGCAGCTGGTAACTTCCCCCCCTCCAAATTGGAAGTTACTTATTTACTTTAGGATAAGTAATAATATGAATCATAATGACACCTCAAGGGGCGAAATGGATGTAGGTTGTGTGTGCAAGGGCGGAAAGATAATAGAAAGAATGAAAGATACTAGAGTGGGGTGGGGGAGTATCTTTTAAATTTAAAGGGTCTTCAATAACAGCAACTCAACTGCAAGACTGTTCTCTCAAGATCTTCAAAATTATGCATTTTATCTCTCCAACATTAACCTTCCCCCCCCCCTCTTAAAAGAAAAATGTTGATATTTAAAAGGAATTTTATTGTCTTATATTTTATTTCTGTTTCGGCATAGTGTGGGGCCGGGGGATTATATTTTATATTTAAGCTTCATGTTCGAAGACCTAGTGTTCTAATAATTACTTGAACTGTAAGTTATATTTTTCATTTAAAAGTGCCTCGAGTTTGGCTTTTGAAAAATTGTTTTAATTATACATGATATGCTTTGCTGTATTTATCATTCACCTTTGACTAATATTGACAGGCCACTAAAGGAAGTGGTGCATCAAAAGGTGGGGTCACAAGGGTTTCAAAACAAGTTGCCTCAGGTTTTATGAAGAGGACCCTCTCTAGATGTCGGCAATTCGAAGATACAGGAAAAAGCTGTTTTGCTGAGCCTTCACTTCGAGATGTCATTTTTGCTGCATCTCCTTTTGGCAATGCTACAGAATCTATGAATTGCAATGGCTCTACAGTTGCTATAAATTTGCCCCTTGAAACTAAAAGCTCTCAACCAGAGCCTGGGAAATCAGGTTTGTAATCTTTATTTTTCTGATTTTCATGGAATATGTACTTTTGGTAATTTGTCCAGTACAGTGGTCATCCTGTATTGCTAGGAACTGAATAGTGGAGGTGTATGGCTAGGGACTATTTATATAGACATAAACCGCTCATAATGTTGTCAGTTTTTTACTTTAACAAGTTTCTTACACTAGCTTATTTTTACTTTATAAAATGGGTTTTCTGTTCTTACAGGCTCCTTCCTCAGTAGGGCTGAGCGGCATGATATTTTTAGTGATAAAACTGGCGGCAGTTCATATGATGTTTTTGGAAATCTTACGTACCCATCTGACCATGAGTTTGCCAAAACTGGGCCCATATTTAACCGAGGGAAGAAGAAGGAAGTGCTGCTTGATGATGTTGGTGGCAGTGCTTCCTCAAGAGCCTTATCGACTCTTAGTAATACACAAGTTGGTGGAACAAAGGGAAAGAGAAGTGAGAGAGAAAGGGACAAAGATACATTAGGCAGAAGTTCTGTTACCAAAGCCAGCCGTACATCACCGGGTAACTTTAAGGGTGAACGTAAAACAAAAACGAAGCCCAAGCAGAAGATAGCTCAGCTATCAACTTCAGGAAATGGATCTGTTAACAAGGTTACCGAAACAACTCATCCTGAAGTGAATGCCAATGGTAGTAATGCAAAAGGAGACACAGGACTGATTTCCTGTGGTGAAACTCCTCAGGATTCATCTAAAGAGATCAAGGAACCACTAGATTTTGCCAACTTGCAGTTGCCTGAATTAGACCCTATGGAACTAGGTGGGCCTCAAGATATAAGTTCTTGGTTGAACATTGATGATGACAATCTTCAAGACCATGATACAGAGGGCCTTGACATACCTATGGATGACCTCTCAGATTTGATTATGATTCCATGAAGACAGTATACTGTATATTCCCATGGATTTTTCAACTATTTAGATAAGAATGATGGTGCTGTTGCTGGGGGACAACCTGCCAATATAATTTATGCCTCCAGCTATTGGCACTTGTAATTACCCCATTCTTTTTGTATACTTTTTGAAAGAAGTAATCAATGAAAAAGAGAAAATATATCTTTACTGTTTATTTGATCCAGATAATATCTCACTTTTTTTACAACTTACATTTACCTTTCAGTGCCCTTTTCTGTTTATCTTGTTCAATAAACTTTGTGACTTCTTGATTGTATCACTTCTGTTTTATAGTACTTGTTGAAATATGTGTGCAAGTGAAAAGTTCTGGCCCCTAAAATTTGGATAATGTTGTAGGCCTTCATGTGGCACTTGATTTTAGATATGCACCCACAAGTTTATTATTGTGTTACGTATTTGTTTTCTTTGGTAGATGAACTATCTAACAACTGTTGTCTTCAAAACTAAATTGCAATTGAGCATGTTGTAGAATTTTGTTCACTGTTACTAGGATTAAGTTGTAAAATATTGTTACTAGTTTTTTGCTCCACTTCTATAGCAGGTTAAAACTTCTTAAGGCTCAATAGCTGGTAATTGCTGCCTTAGGGGAAATTTTAGGTTTATGCTTAGTTTTTTATTTTATTTTATTTTATTTTTTATATATTTTTTGTGTGATGAAAAATGGTAACAATGTTTCTGTAATCCTTAGATTATATTCTAGCTGGTATTCATGTCCCCAGCATTTTGTTCTGAATGTCTTGACAGTCTGAATAATTTTTTTAAACAATTGAGCTGCATTGGTGGGAGGATTGCTAAAATTTGCCTTTTAGTGTTGAACAGATCATTCTTAAGGACCCATCCTTGTGCCACATAAATATTGGAAGCCTCATATTTATTTCATTGTACGGTTCCCTTTATAAACTGAAATTTGTAGCTCCGAAATGTTGTCTTTAGAATCTCTTATGGTTTGTTATTTTTTCATATTTTGGAATGATTCTAATGCTTTGAACTGGAAAATATCTGGAGAGTGTCATTTGGGTGGCAACTTTCAAGTATGAAGTCAGTCATGCATCTGTTTGGAGTATTTAAATTCATGTTCAGGAGCTGTTATGATCAAATTTGTCCTCATTGATCAGGAATAGAGATCGGTGTAGGAACATAATTAACGAAATTGCCCTTATTAATCATGGTTGTGTTTCCTTCATTCTTTATTATTATTATTATTATTATTATTATTATTATTATCTTTTTGCTTTTCTAATTGTTAGTTGGCTTTGTTTTTGATAAAGCTTGTCTTTCATCCATCTTTTCGTGTGTTCTTGATTTGTGCTGTTGCAGGTGGATTTTCAGGAGATTCTTGTCCTGAATTTATCTCATAATATGTTTGTGCCATTGCTACATATCTTTACAGTGAGGTGTGAAGNGCTTGTTATTTTTTCATATTTTGGAATGATTCTAATGCTTTGAACTGGAAAATATCTGGAGAGTGTCATTTGGGTGGCAACTTTCAAGTATGAAGTCAGTCATGCATCTGTTTGGAGTATTTAAATTCATGTTCAGGAGCTGTTATGATCAAATTTGCCGTCATTGATCAGGAATAGAGATCGGTGTAGGAACATAATGAACGAAATTGCCCTTATTAATCATGTTTGTGTTTCCTTCATTCTTTATTATTATTATTATTATTATCTTTTTGCTTCTCTAATTGTTAGTTGGCTTTGTTTTTGATAAAGCTTGTCTTTCATCCATCTTTTCGTGTGTTCTTGATTTGTGCTGTTGCAGGTGGATTTTCAGGAGATTCTTGTCCTGAATTTATCTCATAATATGTTTGTGCCATTGCTACATATATTTACAGTGAGGTGTGAAGAAGGTGATAAAATTTGTTTTTACTGTGACTGAGGTATTTATGTCTTGCTATCATAAATAGATGCTAGTTTTGTTCTATTTTTGTTGTTGATTTGTGTGCATTTGTTTCCTGAAATTCACATCTGGTTCTGATTATTGTTTATTTGGTGGTTGGAACATGCAAGGTCAGAAGATCAAAGGATGATTATACGTATGCAAAAGCTACATTTGGTACCATTGCAGCTCCTGCTGTTGTATTGCTTGACATAAAATTTGGTTTGTGCTGCTATCTGTTTGTTAGTTTGGTTTGCATTTCATTTGGAGAATGTTTTACTTCGGAACTCTAGATTAAAAATTTTGAATTAATCAAGATTGCAGTTGTGTGGTTTTAAGTATACTTCTCTCTTACTTATCAAAAAAAAAAAAGTATACTTAGTGCAGCAGTTTCTGAATGCATGAGTGATGCTTATTCACTGTATTCTGCATTTGATATCATCTATAATGCCTATTCGCCTCCTGTAATTCTCAATCTTGATTTAGGCTTTTTGTTTACCAGTTGGTTTCTGCTTTTTTTCACACTTTTATCAGTAAAATTGCAAAATTACTGAATATCGAAAAAGTCAGTAAACCTGCAAATTTTCTTTTATTCTGTTAGTTTTCTTGATCTTAGGGCTATGCTGGTGAGTAATAAAGCGTTGACAAAATCTGTCAAACGTGTAGCACAAACCATAATAAGTTGATAATAAATTTCTGCTCTAAAAGCATGAGAAAGGTGAAAAGAAGAGTTGGGGGAGAATAGACAGAAAAAAGGAGACTAGAGAGGATGCTGAAGCAACTTCCAATCCACTTGAACCTAGGAGAAGAGAATGGTGGTCCACTTGAATGTAGGATAAGAGCTTGAGCAATGTGTCCCCTGTTAGTCAACAGAAAGAGAGGAGTTCTAGCCCACAGCCCACAGCCCACGAGGACACTATTTCATCATTTATCTGTGCTTTATATCCTTGGAAAAGGTCATCAAACACGATATTAATATGCTAAAGAGATGAACATGTTTCAGTTTTTCATTTGACTATAGTTGGAGAAGAGTTTCTTATAACTTATTATTGTAAAGAATGCTTTGGTTAAGACTATTTTATATTGCCATTATGAATATCAGTTAGATTTCACTAGTAATATGGCAACTCTAGTTTATTAGAACTTGTTATTGTAAATATTGCTTTGGTTAAGACCATTTCATATTGCCATTATGAATATCGGTTACATTTCACTAGTAATATGGCAACTCTACAAATTAAATGCTATAAGTTATAAACTTTAGGGTGCAGTGACAAACTGTGTTGGAGGTTTTGAAGGAGTGAAGAATTGATGTTCGTTCATTTTATGATGTCCTAAGGGGCCTTTCTGTCCAAGCCTTACCGTGGAGGAGTATTTGGTGTGTGAATGCCTCACTTTGGGTTTCTTTTGTTGTTTGGACTACAACTAGGGGGAAGATTCTCACATATGATAAACTCATTAGTGAGTTTAGATGCTATGCGGGTGGTGTTGTATGTGTCGATGTAGCAGGGAGACGGTGAATCATCTTTTGTTACGTTGTATTGTTGCATTTGATTTGTGGAGCTTTGTCCTTAGATCATTTGGGGTTTAGTGGGTATTACTGGATAATCTCTTGCATGGATGGAGAAATTGGGTTGGCAAATACTTGTCGGAAGTATGGAACTTAGTTGCATTATGTTTGATGAGGACAATATGGAGGGAAAAAAATTGATGTATGTTTGAGAACACAGAAAGCATAGGGACTCAATTGTTAGCTAAGTTACTAGTTCTTTATTTGATTCGTCTCACTTTTAGGGGTTGGGGCTTTGCCACTAGTACTTCCATTGATTCGTCTGTACATGATATTATTTTTTCTGTAGTTCTTTTGGCTTCTTTATGCCTTTTGTGCATAAAGTAGTCATGATGGAGGCAACAAGAGGCTTGCAAAAAGCAAGCCTATTGGCCCAAATATTCAACAGATTGTATGAATTTTATTAGCTCACACTGGAACATTCCTGTCTTGTGCTGCATCTGTGAAGGAGGAAATGCTTGGAATTTTGAAGATCACGAATTATCATCAACATGGATGTTGATGTTTCTTTCTCTATATTTGTATGCGTGGATGGTTACGGATGCTGGTAAATGCCCTTTACCAATTTACTGGATTTCCTATTACTTCTGAATTTTAGGATCTAGCTCTTTCTAAATATAACCAGGTGTTACTCTTGTATTTACAGTTATCTTTACTTGTGCCTTTTATTTTAATTATTCATATTTGCCTTCATTTTGCTTTTGAAGTGCATGATTATATAAAATGGGAATTTGTCTTCCACATGCTGGATGGATTTGCTGTTGGGGAGAATGGAGGAATCATGATCTGCTTCATTATCTTCTCTTTGTGCTTTGCTTTGAGGCTATGTCTAGTTTGAAGGTGAATTTTGGGTAAAGAATGAGATGGTTTCAGTGGGGGAGGTTGGTGGAAGATGATATGGCTGGTACTCTGGGTTGAAACTTGAAATGTTGCCTATATTTTGGGTTGTATTGCCACTAAGGTTCTTGTATAAATATAGGGCAGTGTGGTTGATTGATAACGAGATGGCTGGAATTTTGGGTTGTAAAGGTAGCTTCTTTGGCTACATATTATTTGAGATTTTCGTGAACTTGGGCTACAAGACTTTTTTTGATTAATAAATTTTGTTGTTCATTATATATATTATTCAGTTGCACTGCTAGGTATAAACGTCTGATGCTTTGGATGACATGTAGTGTGCTTAATTGTCTCATTGCTTGACAAAGATCGACCTATTGAATTTGTGTGAGTTGTCGTTTACTGGCATAATAACTGTATCATCTTGTGCAACATGTTTTATTGTCTCAACATCGGATTGGATGGAGAAGTTGAAGCAGGACTTCTTTTGGGTGGTGGGGCTGAGTGACAAGTTTTGATGCTTTATTTATTTATTTTTATGATTGAAAGGATGACCTTACTCCAAGTCTAGAGGCTTGGATATTAGAGAAACTAGCCTTAGTGGTGTATGTGGAGTCAACAATACTAAGGAGATACGCATTGCTAAGTTGTCAATTTATGGTGGGAGTAATATCACTCTCACACGTATTCACTATTAACACTATTTTAATGGAAAAATTACACTTTACTATCCTAAATTATGCTTTAGATTATATTTTGTATTCTAAACTATCCGACTGCATACTTTGCATCCTAAACTATCACGTTTTGTACCTTAATGTTATTTTTGCTGTTATATTTAACAGAATTCTACTACACTTGACAAGTACATGATTCTTGTTTAGGTGGAGCAAAGTTAAAAGATTGAAACATTCTTCTTCAAAATCAATTAAAACAAAACCCAAACTTTTCCACATCCCTGTTTGTCTCACGTGTATGCCATTATCTTCCTTAGATTTACTTTCTTGTAAGCCCTAAATCCCTAACTCAAAAATTGCCTTTGGGACTTTCTTAGTTCCAAGAGAACCAAGAGAAACATTGAAGTGAGCACCAATAAGAAGCCCGCACCACCTCCAAAGGCAATGAATATTGTTTTCTTTGTAGTGACTCCTTGTTTGCCAAGGTAGCAAGTAAAGACGACAGCATCTGACTANCCACTAGTACTTCCATTGATTCTTCTGTACATAATATTATTTTTTCTGTAGTTCTTTTGGCTTCTTTATGCCTTTTGTGCATAAAGTAGTCATGATGGAGGCAACAAGAGGCTTGCAAAAAGCAAGCCTATTGGCCCAAATATTCAACAGATTGTATGAATTTTATTAGCTCACATTGGAACACTCATGTCTTGTGCTGCATTTGTGAAGGAGGAAATGCTTGGAATTTTGAAGATCACGAATCATCATCAACATGGATGTTGATGTTTCTTTCTCTATATTTGTATGCGTGGATGGTTACGGATGCTGGTAAATGCCCTTCACCAATTTACTGTACTTGTGCCTTTTATTTTAATTATTCATATTTGCCTTCATTTTGCTTTTGAAGTGCATGATTATATAAAATGGGAATTTGTCTTCCACATGCTGGATGGATTTGCTGTTGGGGAGAATGGAGGAATCATGATCTGCTTCATTATCTTCTCTTTGTGCTTTGCTTTGAGGCTATGTCTAGTTTGAAGGTGAATTTTGGGTAAAGAATGAGATGGTTTCAGTGGGGGAGGTTGGTGGAAGATGATATGGCTGGTACTATTGGTTGAAACGTGAAATGTATAGGTTAGGAATTTTATAAATATGTGATAAAAAAAAAAACTCACACTTTTCTCCGGTCATGCTTCCATGTTTTCTTTCAAAACTTTAAAATTGTCAATGGGATAGCTACAAGCAAAGCACTCATGCCAGTAAAAGTTAAGAAACATGACCTGAAGTAATAAAACCATTTTACTTAATCAATTTCTCTTCTACTTTTTATTTTTATTTTTGGCAAAAATATTGTTTCCATATCTAAAATTTGCATGATGTTTGTTTTCATCCTTAAACTTTAAGATTTTTTTTTGCTTCCTAAACAATTGCGAAACGTTATTTTTTGATTTTTGATTTTTTATAATGCTTATCCAATCCTATTAACTTTTATCATACATGACTAATTAGGTGAAACTATCTTTTTGCAGTAAATTTTTTGAAATTTATGACACTGAACCAATTAAATTTATAAAAAATGAACATAAGGTGAACTACCTGAAACTATTGATAACATCACATGGTATAGAATTTCTTTTTCAAAGTTTACGAATGATTTTTTTTTTCCCTCTCTATTTCAATTGATCTCTTTATAAAGTTTAATGAACAAAAAGTATAATGTTTTCATTAGTTTAGAATTTTTTTAAAAAAAAACTTTAAATTTTAGGAATTAAAATGAACTTCATGCAAATTTTAGGGCAAAAATAAAAAAAATTAGTTGCATCTTTGAAAACTTTTAACTTTATATATAAATCTTATGAATATGTTGAGAACCTTTGAGCTTCAAAATGATACATTGTTAGCATTAATGAGATACCCTTTAACATTGTTGAGTTACGGTGAGAACTGAAAATGAAAACTTGGCCAAACATGCTTTTTAGATGTGGGATCCATCAAAAATGAGTAATGGCGATGAAACTAGAGATATGGGTGATGGAAATTAAGAATACAAATGCCCTGTTTGGTAACAGTGTTTAAACAATAAAAACTATTATTTAAACATTACAATACGTATTTTCATGCATTTTTTTATTTACACGTATTTTCACAAAACTTAAATAACGTTACTGAAAATCTCTAACCAACAAACTGGCCAAAGCTGTAGCCAATCCAGTGAGTTCCAAATGAGAATACAAACTACAAATAGAAAAGCAAGCAACCCAGCAGTTCCTTCCCAAAGCAAAGCTTCACTCCCTCTCTGTCTCTAAAGTAAAATGTCCCAAATGAGAGAACCACCGATTCTCCGACACAGGAAGAATAACCATATTCCTTACGACATCGTACTGAACATCATGGAAAGGCTACCGGTGAAATCAGTGATGAGAGTAAGGTGCGTATCCAAATCACCACTCACGATTTCATCTCCACCCACCTTAATAACATCAACAATGATCACGATCATGACAATGGTTATGTCATACACAAGCCCTACTGTATTGCATTATTCAAGGGGAAACTGACTTTCACTACACTTGAAAAATATGGCTGCCAATTCTCCATATGGGTGATGAAGAAGTATGGTGTGGTTGAGTCTTGGAATAAAATTTTTGTTGTACCATTTCATAGAGCACGTTATTGCCTTGCCTTTACCGAGTATGGTTCACTAATGGTTTCCTACTGCTACACCGTTAATCCAATGAATATTCAGGAATTTAAGTTTGTATTGATTGACACTGAAACTCTACATGAGAAGAAGGATCCTGATATCCAACATCCTTCATATGTAGCTACTTTCATGAAGAGCCTTGTTTTACTTGATGGAGCAAACTTGGTGCCTTACTAAACAGATGGTAGTGTGCATATGAGAATGAAGTCATTAGTGGTATGGATGAAGTGAAACCCTTGTTATTCCTTTTCCTTTAGTTCAGTAGTAGGCATGATAGTATTGCCAAAAGCTTCATTTTTATCCCAAGTTTACATTAGCCTTTTGTGGCTCTATTACATATTAGTATTTGTAAGTGGATGGTTGTTGTTTACATACCCAAGTCTGACGATTTTAACTGAAGCAATACTTGACCAACTTAATCCTTCTTTGCTTGTGTGTCCCTCTGGTAGTGTTCAAAAAACTAGATTTGAGCTCTCATTACTTCAATTTAAAAGAAGAAAAAAAAAAAAACCCAGAATGGATTGAAAGAAGCTCTAAAGCTGAGAATGTTGAAAAGGAGCAGCCAAGTGCTTGTCTAGTGAGCATTTTACCATTCCAATATCATGTTCTTACTTTCCTGATTTAAGTTACTTGGTCTTTGTTGGTTTGTGTGCTACATTAAACCTTAGTATTGATGACCAGAAGCTTATTTTTTTGACAGAGAATTGGTTACAACATTTATGATCTTGCTATGGCATCCTATCTTTGGCCTTTGAGAGTTGTATCTAGTTGAGAAATGCTGTTGACTCATGCTTAGCTGGGCTCAATCTCGTGTTTATTGTTAAGGGATGTGGATTAACAAGTTTAAAAGTGTTTCTGTTAGTACCGCTGTGTTCTTTCTCCTAAACAAACACGCTATGGTTTATACTACTAAGGCATTTAAAAAAAAATATGTGTTGAAAAGACTATCAATCTGCTTTTGGTTCTTGATTCTATTGCTAGTTACTAGTACTGCTTGCGTAACTGTTTACATGTCGTCACTGTGGCTCCTTGACTTAGAGACCTCTGATTGCATGTGTGGTGCTTAATGCTTATTCATTGTATTCTGCATTTGATATCATCTATAATGCTTATCCACCTCTCGTAGTTCTTATTCTTGGTTAGTTCATTTTGTTTACCAGTTTGTCTCTACTTGTACTTTTTGTCATTTTATCATTAAACTTGCAAAATTACTACCTATTGAAAAAATCAGTAAACCTGCAAAATTGCTTGTATTGTGTTTGTTTATTGATCTTACTCTTGGTTAGTTTATTTTGTTTGCCAGTTGGTCTCTACTTGTATTTTTTTATCATTTTATCATTAAACTTGCAAAATTACTACCTATTGAAAAAATTAGTAAACCTGCAAAATTGCTTGTGTTGTGTTTGTTTATTGATCTTACGGTTATGCTGGTGAGCAATAAAGCGTTGCGAAAATATGTCAAACATGTAGCACAAATCTTGGTAAATTGATGATAAATATCTGTTCTCCAAGCATGAGAAAGTTAGAAAGGAGAATTGAACAAACGAAGAAAGGAGAGTAGAGGGGGTACCTAAGCAACTTATCCCCTTGGACCCAGGAGAAGAGAATGGTGGTCCACTTGAATGTAGGATAAGAGCTTGCCTATTGTAGCACCTGCTAGTTTACAAAAAGAAGGGAGTTACATACCTGTAGAACACCATGTTGTGATTTAATTGTGCTTTATATTCTTTAAAAAGCCATCAAACATGATAATTGATACACTGGAAAGAAGGGATGATTCAGCCTTTCATTTGACTATAGGTGGACTGGTGGAGAAGATTTTATTAGAACTTACTGGAAAGAATGCTGACTTTACTGGTTTTTTTATTACCTCTGAATTTTAGGAGCTACCTCTTTTTAAATATAACCAGGCGTCACTCTGATTTTACAATTTACTAGTCTGCTTACATTTATGTGTGTCTTCCATTTTAATTATTCATATTTGCCTTCATTTTGCTTTTGAAGTGCCTGACTATATAATATAAGAATTTTTATTCCACATGCTGGACGGATTTGCTGTTGGGGAAAATGGAGGAATCGTGATCTGCTTCATTATCTTCACTCTGCTTTGCTTTGAGGCTATGTCTAGTTTGAAGGTGAATTTTGGGTAAAGAATGAGATGGTTTCAGTGGGGGAGGTTGGTGGATGGGGAGATTGCTGGTACTCTGGGTTGAAAGGTGAAATTTTGCCTATATTTTAGGTTGTATTGCCACTAAGGTTCTTCTATTAAGCATCGGGCAGTGTGGTAGGTAGTAGGTTGATAACGAGGAGATGGCCAGAATTTTGGGTTTTAAGCTAGCTTCTTTGGCTACATATCATTCAAGATTTTCGTAAAAGGATGCATCTAGGTTGCACGAACAAGGATGCATCTAGGTTGCACGGACACGCCATTTTTGGCGTCGTGTCCGTGTCCGACACGTGTCAGACACCGGAACGGCCACGACGCGCCAGATTCCGGTGTCCGGCGGTGTCCCTTTTTTTTTTTTTTTTTTTTTTTTTTGTTT